>NC_047665.1:84071346-84191346 GCF_011762505.2 Arvicanthis niloticus | reverse complement strand
TCTCCTTCACCATTTCTGTCTGCATGCTGCCATGCTCCCAGCCATGTTAACAATTAATTAAACCTCTGAACCGTAAACCAACCTCAGTTAAATGCTTTCCTTTATAAGATTTGCCATGGTCATGGTATTTCTTTGCAGCAATAGAAACACCAACTAAACATTAGGCAATAATTTAAGCACTCAAAACTCACTGCCAGTAAAGTACAGTCTGCAGTAAGCCACTACTTTCCCAGAAGTCTATAGTCTCCCAAAACAAAACTGCAACTGGAAGCCAAGTGATCAAATGCCTGAGCTTCTGGACTACTTGAACCACCATAGATACTGTTCTGGTTACTTCTTCTTTACTAGGTGACACAGTCCATCTTTGAGGGAAGTCAAAACAGGAACTCAAGCATGAAAATGAAGCAGAAACTACAAGGAATGCTTTTTGCTGGCTTGTTTGCTCCTGGGTTCATGCTTAGCCAACTTTCTTATATAGCTAAGAGCCACCTTCCCAGGGAATGGCAACACACACACACACACACACACACACACACACACACACACACTGAATGGACTCTCCTGCATCTACTAATAATCAAATTTATCGCATCTCAAGATATATCAATAGGCTGATCTGATCTAGGCAATTCCTCAATTGAGGCTTTCCTTGGAATGACTAGTTTACGTTGTGTTGACAATAAAACTAACTACAGCAGGGGTTGCCATAACACAAGCACTGTAGTCTAGACTGCTTAAATAATGTAAGTTTGCTGTTCTTCTACTTCCAATTAGGAGATTGATGAAAGCCATCAAAGTGCAGGAAATGAGTTACTTCATTTTTCTGGGACTAGGTTTAGTTAACAGCATGAGACCATACTACTATGGTAAGGGCATGTGTCTAACCTTGTATAGAGTTGTAATATTAATATCAGACTGTGGAATGCTAGGCTAAAGAGTGAAGTGGAATCAGTGAAAGGCATGGGAAAAGAAAGACCCACAAAGCTGCCAGGCAGGTTTAGTGAGGGCACTTGAACTAGAAGAAAGTTAGGCTGTGCTGTGGAAGCAAGGTTTCCAGATGAATACTGGAGAGGTAGTGAGATTCAACGAGACCTGTGGACTAGGTGCTGAAGTGCTGTGGCAGGACATGACAGCAGCAAACAAGGACATTGGAGAAGAAACTAGACCCTACCAAAAAGATTCTACCAAGTGCTCAAAAGTAGTCCTGTGACCTACCATTGACCTAGCCTTGTGTTTTAATATTTCAATTGAAATAGAAATACATCAGTTTTCTCTCCCTTTCCTCCCTCCAACCTCTCCCAGCCACCCTACCATGAGCCCTTCCCAATTTCTTCTTCAAATTCATCACCTTTTTCTTTAATTATTATTGTTATGTATGTGTGGATATGCCTCTCTGTGTGTATGTTTACAACCTATTGAGTGCATTTTTGTTGTTGGTGTACATGTAGTTTCAAGGCTGACCAGTCTGTGTTGTAAGCTGTGGGACCCATCCCTGAATAAGGCTAAATTCTGTTTCTTTTAGAAGTCAGTAGTTCTTAGTTCATAAAATTGTCCTCCATAAAATTGGGACTCCATAAAATTGTCCTCCTTCCACATCAACAAGCCCATTGATATTACCATTATTCCAGTCTTATTTCTAAGAGAGAAGGTTTCACAGCACACTTTCAAGTATTCTGGCATTTACAATCTTACGATCACCTTTTCCATAATTGTCTCTGAGCCATAGATTCTAGAGCCATGATATGGATGTAATGTTGGGACTGGGCTCCTCACAGTCAGGTCAGTTGGTGCCTGAATTATGTTCAGTATGATTTTCTGTGTTGTCTTTCATTTGGTGTAAAAAAAAAAAAACAAAAATGATTCTTTGATAAGGAGTGGTGTATATACTTGAGCAAGTAGAAGAATGAGATTTAGAGTGTAGTAAGGGATTGAACTGGTCTAGCAAAGTGGCAGTAGTAGATTCATTCCTAATGCCAATACATTACTAGCCCCAGAAAGCTGGTTCAGTTTCCAGTACCAGGAATTATTTCTCTCCTGTTGAGGATCATAAGTCAAATTAGATAGCCATTGGCTGCCACTGGCATGTGAGTGCCACTTATTACACCTTTATGTATATCTTACCAAGCTGATAATTACCATGGTTCATAGATGTTGCAGTCGGACAAGACTTTTTAGTCTTTAGGGAATTCCTTTCCTTCCTTGTTACTTTACATAGTACTTTCTGAAACCATAGAAACTAAATTGCAAGAAATTAACTTTCAGATGTGAAAGGCTTGAATCATCTGAGTCCTGTTTTCTAAGTACGTGGTGCCTTCATCAATGGGAGCCCCTCTTCAACCCCTGTAAGTCAACCAAGGGCTTCAACAGTAGTTTATATTGTTTTGGAAGTTACTTAAACTACACTTACCAACATTTTAGAGGGGGATTCTCACACCTGATACTGGGAGCTTTGCTGGTCTGTGGTTCTTGTAGGGATGATTGTCTTCCTAAGTGGCTTAAATTCTTCCCACATATACTTCTATACAAAATAATGATTACTTAAGGTTTCTATCAGGCAGTTTGGAGTTTATTTGACCCTTATCACTGCTTCTCCTATATTTATAGTGAGGGAAATTGCTTTAAGCAAAGAGAGCTTGCCCTAGGTCATACTGTAACAGGAGACAAGAAATTCAAGCTCAAGCACTCCTTCCAATTGTGATCTCTCAATCCCTGTAGGCTGCACCTTCCCAGCATGCAGAAGTGTACGTAGGTGATCCATGAGTGCATGAACTACTTCAGGATAATGGAAGTGGATGTTGCAAGATTGAGAGGATGGTGCCAACATATTTGACAAATGCGTAGGAGCATGCATGATAGAACATAAGAGTGACTAGGGGCAAAGGATGTACGAGCTAAATGTAGAAATCTCAAAAATTGAAAGTGGGATGACTCAGCTAAAATATCTATAGCTGAGCAGCTGCCTGGATTTCCAGCCTGCACAGTAAGTTTCAGGATTGCCTGGCTGGTGGAGACCTACTCACAGAGGGCAGGGCACAAAAAGTTCCTCCACACCCAGTACCTTCCAGCTTGGTGTTTTTTGGCTGAAATGGGTTTGGCTGGAGACATTTCTCTGCATAGCCTCTGTAAACATGCATGTCAGGATTCACATCAATCTTCTCCTCCTAGATGGAGGGGGTTTCTGAAAGTCATTAGGAAGGGAAGCATGCGGGGGTGTGGGGTAGAAAAATAGCACCCATGTATTCTCTTGCTCCACTAGATTCCAAGCTCTCCATTGTCTGACCAGAGTTCCATTATGCCCTGTGCTATGAATAACTGTCCCATTAGAGAAAGACATTTTCTATGGATTACATCATTGAGATTGGAAAGAACACTGCTTGGGTTTCAGTTCTGTTTACTCCCTACTATATTCCCTAGAGAAAGAGGTGGGGAAGTACCAACGCCACAGAAGACAAGTTTCACACATTTGAAATTTTCCTGATTCAAGAGCTGGAGACATACCTCAGCCATTAAGAGAACTTACTGCTCTCCCAGAATTGCCTAGTTCGGTTCCCATTACTTGCAGCAGGTGGCACATGACCTCCTGTAATTTCAGCTCAGGGGACCCAAAGTCTTCTGGTACCCCTACACATAAGTGGAGGTAATCCATTAAAAAAAAAAAATCCCACCTCAGATAAATATTCATGGTAAGACACACTAGGATTTACGGAAAGGCAAATGGTTTTATTTGTTCTTTTTCTTTTGCTCAAAACTTGGGAAAGCTCAGACTTGGAAACATTTTCATTTTCAAATTGACCCAGAGATAAGTGGAGACACTATTCTTTCAAAGAATGTATTCCTCTTTAAACTCTTGTAAACAAAATTGTTCACAAACTCATTCCTCCATGAACATTCTGACTTGCCAGCATCTTGAGTTAGTCAGCTTGGTTAGAATTGCAAGCAATTTTACTCCTTCCTTGGAGAAGTGAACATTTTTATGAATATTTATCTCCTAGGTAGCTTTTTGGTGTTTTGATAAACATTATGACAAAAAGCAATGAGGAGCAATAGGTTTATTTGGCTTACAGATCTGGATCATAGATCATCCATCATTGAAGGAAACCAAGGCAAGCAAGGACTCTAGGCAGGAAACTGGAGGCAGGAACTGAGGCAGAGACCATGGAGGAAAGAGCTTACTGGATTGTTATTAGTAGGTTGCACATTTTGCTTTCTTATACTTACTCCTTGCCACATGGCTAGGAGTGATAGCAGTACAGCCAGAATGGGCTGGATCCTCCCACAACAACCATTAATCAGAAGCAAACTACACAGGCTGGCCTACGGGTTAATCTAATGGGGGGGGGTCTCAAGTAAGGTTTCCTCTTCCCAGATGATCCAAGCTTGTGTCAAGTTAACACTAAAGTCACCAGTTCAATTGGCTTCCCCATCCAAACGTTGGGAACATCATTTAGGCTTTTGGTGAGGACTTAGGGGAGTATTATATGGGGTAGCCATTCCAAGGAGAGGCACCTGTTGCTCAGGGATACCAGCTGTGAATGATTTCTGCCATTGCTGAAGAACAAGTTCTCTAAAAGGCCTGGATCCCACCACAGACCCCTTCATTTATCCTGCACTTTTACTTGGAATTTTGCACAGGTTTATCTACTGTGAGTATGGAGATACTCAAATTTTCTCATGTAATACATGTCCAAATGAGTTCAGGATATACTGCTTCCACATTCATAGCCTGATTTGTATTATGTTGAACTGAATACAGAAGGAAAAAAAAACACTGGAGAGCATTTCTGCAAATTCCTTTCCTCTACCTAAAGACAAATCATCTACCAAGAACTCAATGAATACATAAATTTTTCCATGGGCATTTCATTACCCCAGGGAGAAGGAATCTTACCCTGAGAGCAATCTGGAAGTTGTTGTATTATGCCCAGGTGGCCTGTCATATCTCCATCTAGTCTGTTAATAACTCATCCATATTTTATATAAACTCCACTTCCCTTTAAAGTGATTTGGTAGCAACTCCACCCTCATATGTGCCCTCCTACACCTAATTCTAAAAAATTAATACATTTGTGTACTTTTCACCTGTCATTGCTCATTTAATAAACCCAGTTACTGGATAAAGAAGGGAGCCTATTTTTCTGCTTATATTATTAAATCAGTCGATTCGGGTGACATCATTAACAACAACAGAATATTTGAAAAACTGTTTTCAGAACCATTATTAGTGGCTCTTCTGAGGCAGGAAATAAATACAAGCATCTGAATATTCCCCAGCACCTGTTTGTGTATTGTTTTGAGGTTTGTAGCTAGTTCTTTGGGCTACATTGTAGGTTCTTCTTTCTTCCACTCTTCTCCATGCTTTTCCCAACCCCTTTCAACCCCTGAACACTAGATAGGAAAGAAAAGAATATAGAGCGGAAAGGGGTGATGTTATTGTTAGATTGCTTCCTCCTGATTGTCCTTGGGCCAAGTTTAGTCTTCACCATTAGGATAAGGATATACAACAACAACAACAACAACAACAACAACAACAACTTATTCAACTACTTCTTCTTCCTCTTTCTATTCCTCCTCTTCTTCCTCCTCTTCCTCCTCCTTTTTTTCCTCCCCCTTTTCTTCTTCCTCCTCCTTTTCTTCCTCCTTCTCCTCCTCCTCCTTCTCCTCCTCCTCCTCTTCCTCCTCCTCCTCTTCTTCTCCTCCTCCTTCTTGTTTCTTAGGAATTTTTTGCACATGACTACTTAACAAACAACAAACAACAGCAACATTTCAACAATTAATAGCCCACCAACAGCTCCCCAACTCTCCAGTCTCTAGCATTTATATACCTTCTGAAGTGTCCGCAGAATTCCAAATCTCACATAATATCAGAAACTATCTGCAGCACCATATCCCCATACCTAGGATTAAAATGAAACATATTCTTATAATATTTGTATGTTTTAAAAGAAACTAAAATTCTCAAAATACAAAGCTCCATTATATAGTTATGGTTAGTTATATAGTTATGGTTAGTTGAATTAATAGCCATTGCTTATCACTTAACCCTCAGCTATTCGTCTCTTCCCAGAGGTTGAGGAATGGAATGGATAATACTAGTATTCACTAATTCTTCCCTAATCTTCTAGAGCATTTCTTCTTCCTAAAACTATCAGGGAATGACAGCCATCTTACAATTTAACCCACATTTAAAGATGCTTCTTTCTTAAATATCAAAGGAACGTTGGAGGTTGCAGGCCAGAATCGGACCAAGAACCCAATGTATTTTCCGTTATCAGAGCCACGTCCTCTTTTGACTTCCTATCCTTTCAGCTTCACTTGGCACACTCTCTATCCACTATAGTGTCCATTGGATATTTGTACCATTATACCAGACAGTTTCTATAAGCTATTTCTTACTTCATCCTTTTTGAAGATATCTACAATTAGTTTTGTGATATTCTAATGAAATCTTTGTGAACTTTCATTGTAACACATTTAAAGATGATTTATAATTGAGGACTTATTACACAAAGAAAGACACTCATCTGGCTTTCAAATTGGCGATTGGCCTTCTGGGTCACCTAGGTCAAAATGAATCCGCTTGGCATCTTGGCTTGAGGCTTAATCTTGAACTTGTAGGAAAACAGCTGCTATTTTGGCACATCTTGCAATTTTTTAGCACAGCCATTCTAACAATTTTCTGGATGGAACTTAATGACGTTTTTATTTTATGTGCTAAAGTGCCAATTAAAATTTATTAGTCATTTATCATCTTCTAGACTTACTTGTCTGTTTTATTCAAATGCAATAAGGAGGGAACACTGACGAGAGCTGCTCCCATTGAGTGTGCAACAAAAGGAAGAGAAAAAAAGCACATTATTTTTGACACACACTCAAATCATCTTTTTCTGGGAGAGCCAGACCTTTAAATACTGGCAAAGAAAATTAGCTGAAGAGCAATGTGCTAACAACTCTAGGAACTCTCCAACTTTGTCACTCTTTAAAAAAAGTATGTGTGGGCAGAAGTGAGACATTTGCCGAGAGCCCCAAGAGAGGGAATGGAAGTATGCAGCTCTCCTTGGGATACCATTCACTTGAATTCCACACTTAATACATTTATGTATCATTAACGCTTTTATCACTAGTCATTAACACTGGAATGTTACTGGAACATTTTTTTCTCTAAATCTATATATTTTAAATGAGATGTTACCATCTTAATTTTCTAAATGTTCTTCAAATAATAACCAGTTGATAGTTTTAGTCATTTGTTTTTAACTCATAAGATATTTTATTTGACAGCTTGTAATTACTGCAATCAAAGGGTATTTTTAAAAACACCTGTCTTTTAAATAGATTGGAAGTATTTGGAGGTGGCTGGTGAGATGCCTTAGAGGATAAATGTGCCTGTGGCCAACCCTGAAGACACAAGACTGGTAATTGGGCAACACTCGATAGAAGGAACAAACTGATTCTGGCAAGGTGTCCCTTTGCATACACACAAACTAAATAAATAAAGTAATAAAAATTAAATACATTTAATATTAGAATATAGTTACATTTTTAAAATAGATTTTTATTCTTTGACAAGAATAGTTTAGCAATATTCAATACTCCATTCCCTTTCTTATCCCCTCTCTTGCTCTCTTGACCTCCCTGGAACAATTTCTTACTGAAAAAAATATTCTCAAATTCATGTCTTTTACAATTTTTTATTATTTTATGCATATGAGTGTTTGCTGCATGTATCTTTGTATACCACATAAGTACCCAGTAGCTTCAGTGTAGACAGAAGGTGATGTTGGATCCCCTAGGATTAGGGTTACAGACAATTGTGAGCTGCCTTGTAGCTTCAGAGAATGGAATAGACATCCTCTGGAAGAGAAGCCTGGGTTTTTACGCATTAAGACATCTTTTTAGCACCCTTCTTAGTAACCTAGCAAGTTATTGGTAACTCACCAATGCCTTATGAGTGGGTTGGATGCAACCTAATGAGATCTTCCCCCTATCTGTGCTAGAATTTCAATGTGTGTGGTCTTGTGAAGGCCTTTCACAGGCAACCACATGCTCTGTGATTTCAATGTACAATGGCTATCTCCTGTGCACATGATGATGAGTTATTGGTACTTAATGACTGCTAAATATAGAGGAATGACTTTTCCTCTAGGCTGTAAGCACTGGTAAGTACGTTTTACATCATTCTTCCGCCTCCCCCAGCTATTAGCTTGAAAAACAATTAACATATAAAAAATGGGAACAAAGATGCTTTGGAAGTATAAAGCAGCCAAAAGAGAATGAACAATGGGTATTCTATTCAGAGTTTTCTGTGGCAGACTCAGCTATCATCATCTGTGTTGGCTGAGATTGAGAGATGGTACTATGAGTTGGACAATTAACACTGAATTTTACAGTGCTTCAATGTGCCCTCACCGGAAGAGGCTGTGGGGTAGTGGGAAGGGGAGCTAGAAAGACAGTCATTTTATAGGACTGGTTAGTATACCATACTTTACACGTGGTGTTCTTCTGCTGGCTCAAAGTCAGACCAAAGACATAAATTAGGGACCCTGTCACTTATTAATTAAGTTCTGGATGATTTGGATTGATTATGTCACTTTTGTGGTATTCTTTACTGGAACCCAGGACCACCAGATCAGGGATGACACCATCTACAATGGGCTGTGTCCTCCTCCATCAGTCCCCAATTAAGAAAATGCCTTGCATCCAGATATTATGGAGGCATTCTCTCAATCAAGGTTCCCTCCTTTTGGATAACTCTGGTTTGTGTGTCAAGACGACATAAGACTAGCCAACACAGCCATTATTTTTTTTCTTTCACTACTGAGAACTTTTCATCAAATATTCAGTCCTATGATTTGCATGTTTAATCATGCCCATAGATTTTTTTATGCTTTCTTCATATTGTAAGGCACTTTGTTTTTCTTTTAGTTTCTCTTACCCGGTTTGTCAATTCTTTTTACTACATGACTAAGTCTATTGTTAAAAATGCCTGTCAGATTTTATTTTCTTCTTTAGTTTCAGGATTACAACTTGCAAAAGAAATTAAGCGTTCTAGTCCAGCTAGCTCATTCAGTAGAGCATGATACGCTTAATCTTGTAGTTTCAAGCCCCACATTGGGCACCAAATATAAAGGAAATTCAGCATTCTCTAGCTAACTTTTATTCTAGTGTATAAAAGACAAACTATCCATATTTTTTTTACACACTGTAAGCCTACATTGGGCAGGTTTGGAGGTATTCTAACTTATTTCCCAACCACATGTCCCTTGTTACTTGCTGTTTTTCTTGGCCACCTGATCATGGTCCATCTCCTCCCATGGTGGTCTCCTCCACTCCACATGTTCTTTCTTCTTCTTCATTTTGGTCTCTCCTGAGACCAGCTTCTTGATTCTCCAGACCTTTCTACCTCTCCTGCCCAATCATTGGATCTAGCCTTTTATTGGCCAGTTAAATTGGGAAGCGAGGTTCATATAGCATCATTTGGTGTATGTGAAGATCTATTGTAGGATGGCAACCAGATCTTGGGAGCCAGTATTTAGCATTTAAATACAAGTAGCACCAGACCAACCCACTAAAACCACAACACCTCTTCTATGATTTCTATTTTTTTATTCAACTGCTCTTTTTTATTATTTTCTAATTACATTTTAATTATCTAAATATATTTCTTTGCATTTCACTGAGTTTCTTTAAAACGATTATTCTAAATTCATCTTTAGAGAATTCACTTATCTTCATGAAGGTTGTGGGATTTTATATGTCTTTCTGTAAAATCATATTTGTTGGAGCTTTGGTTGCCTGTATGGCCTTGGCAGTGTGTTGGAAAAAAAACAAGCCCCTCTTTCAATTTTTGCAGGATGATTTAATCAAGCTAAATCATTTTCCTGTAAGTTCTGAGCTGAAGAGATTGCTTCTGGGATCATCACTGATTGGAGTTTGATCCAGTAATATGGCTTGTTCTGGGTTAACAGAGAGAACCACAGTTGGTAGGCCTATGCACGGGTACTCCAAGTCTTGTAGAATGATTTATTTCTAAACCAGACTTTGTTCTGTGGGACTGGTACAAATGTGGGCATCAACTTCAAGAATAGCAGACAGGGGACCTCTCTGTTGGTACATAGGTGGCAGCGATTTGCCAGGTCTCTAGGAAGACTTCTTTGTGTACTTTGATGGGCCTCTGATTCCCAGGCTATGGCTAAAATGGGCAGAAACTAAAGTAGGGATGTTTCAAGTCTACACCAGTGGCATTGGTAGAAGAGTCCCAGCAGTTTGCTATGTGGACAAGATGCTCACAATCTACAGCAGCTCTTTCAACTACAGCCACGGTTAAAGAACTGTATAGATACTGCTTTGTGCCACAAGCAGGCAAGCTTTTCTGTATCTGTTACACAATAGTTCCATGCATGGGTGCAGTAGCAGGAAGGAACTGGTATCTAGGGAGAGCCATTTCAGGGTCTGCTATTCAATCAATATGGGAATCTTTTCATGTTGACCCCAGTGGATAGGTTTCTTAGTGAGTCTTTGTCTGAGTAACACTAAGCAAGAACCATGGCCTCACAGGGCTATGGATAAATTATAGTTCTGTTTGAGGGTCCACCACAGACAAGACACTTGGCAGCAGGAAGTTGTGTATGTCAGTGCAGAGTTCTTGGCTCTGCTCTGATCCCTTGAAACACAGTTTGGGTAGTGGATTCAAGGCTTAATGATGCTACAGGTACGATGGGTATTCTGGCACGAGTTGAATGAGGATTAATGATAGGAAAGGCAGAAAGAAGACACAGATTCAGAAGGACTATCCAGAGAATACTGCACCCCTGAGTTTATTTCTCAGCCTTTTTATACCCAACAATGATGTGGGAAGCAAAATCACAAACTAGCACAATGACATATACATAAGATATCTGTTCTCATCTCGAGGCTTCCCTGTTTCTTCCACCAAGGTTAGCAGAACATTCAGCCCCTCACCTTGAGCCTCAAGTGTATCTGCTCTTACAGTTCCATTCGTCAGCAGGCTAGGAAATCTGCCTGCCCGTAAAATATCCTGCCAGGTCAGCAACCCCTGACCTGTTTTGACCATGCCTAACAGGCAAACTTTCACAGAAGCAGGCAAAATAGCTCCTGACATACAGGCAAGTCTGATGGAGAATATAGCAGTTCCTAAGTCTAAATCCATAATCACCATCATTGGGTCTCCCATGTGGATGTAGTCTCTGAACTCTCAAAATGACCCTCCTAAGTTGTAGGATACACTGGGACTCAGTCTGCTCTCAAGGGCCTGCACAACAACAGTTTGAGGTTTGAATAGTTGAAAACCTTTGAATATTCAAGTGCCTGTGCCCTATTCTTGCATCTTGTATTGTCATTTGTACTTTTCTTTTGTATCTTAAGTATTTTAAAATTTGCTTTGCCAGTGACAAGTTTCAAAACATCCATTTTTTTTTTATATTTCCTAATGTCATTTTTCAATGTCAGCTTCTTGGTAATTCCCTTTTCACAACTTACTTAATGTCTTATTATCTTGTCATTTACCTCCTATTCCATAATGCTGAAGTGTTCCCAAAATATAAAAGAATGCAAAACAGACGTTGCCTAAAACTTAAATATGTTTTCTGAACTAAAGCTTTCTGGAATGCATATTTTTTTCTGATGTGTCTGCACTTTTTTACATACTTAATGCTAAAAGCCTATTATTATAACATGTTTTGTTCCACAATTGTTTAATTGTCTAACATCTGAATACACGTGCAAACTTTTTTATTTATACATTGTTGCAGTGATTGCCCAGTACATGGACATCCCCTACTTAAAGAGTAGGTTATGTTCATGATGAAAAACAAGTTTTTTAAGCAGAAAAACAAATTACCATCCTATCATTTTGGGAACAACTTAACCAAAGGGAACAAATTCTTCTCCAGATGAAACATTTTCTTCTCTAAAAGGATTGCTTCTCTCTTTGTTTCTCCACTTTGTTTTAGTATTAGCACACTGTACTTCCCCAAAGGCTCTTTGCTGATAAGCCTTTGCCCTCTCCTCTCTAAAATGAAGATGCTACCTTCCTCATCTTCAGAAGGCCAAAAGCCATCTGGCTAGTTTAAGAATCTCATGCTTCTGAATTGCAAAATTTGAATTGTAAACATGTTGAAGTGAATTGCCACATTTTCACATGTCTGCTAAGGGAGCAACTTTGGCTGCAAGGAGTGCAAGCCACCTACCTGACCTGACCTTGTCATGCGATAATAAAAATATGTGGTCTCTGGCCCAAGTAAAGGGAGTATGGCTGATTTAATGGAGTAGTAAGTATGACTCCATCTTCCTGTTGTCCTATTGTTTCTCCCAGCTTTCCAAGTTACATGGTAACTCCACAATGCACCCATTCATTCCTTCCTAAGTTGATTTATTTAATAGGCATCACGAAGCAGCTACTATGATGAATGGCCCTAGGAGCTGAGGGGTCCACAGTAGGCTTGGTGCTGTTCTAGCTCAAAGAATAAAACATATCATTTGCTTTCCTCATAGAAAGTTCTATAGTTGAATGGGCATTGGGTTTGGTTCATTACAGCAATTTAGTCATGTAAGGAGCTAGGGAGGAGTATCATCCCCAGCCTTGCTAACTATTTTAGCGGAAGATGCCAGTTAGTTTGCCGAAGCCCCTGTAATGAATATCATAGATGGAATAGTTTAAAAGCTGAAGTTTTTGATGTATTTCTGGAAGATAAAAGTCAAAATGGAGCTATTGGTAGACTCCAGTTCCCTCAAGACCTCTCTGTGTCATGTGATTTCTGTCCCTTCTTTTTTGAGTCTCATTGGCTTGCCTATTGTAAAGGTATTTCCTCTTTGCTCTTCATATACAGACTCCAATATTATTGGACTGGGGCTGACTCCCATGGGCTCTTTCACTGTAATTACCTCTTTAATTATCCATAGTTCTCTCATATTCGGAGGTCATATGAGGACTTCAATATACAAGTATTGGAGGGACACAATTCACTCTCATCAATTACTTCTAAGAAACTCTTGCCCATATTTACAGAGACTGAGTCTGTTTCTAGAAGCTTCCTCAAAGGACTAGGAAAGAGCCCTGCACAGAACTGTTTGCCAAATGCTCCACATGCTTCCCTGATCTCACTTGAGTTATATGTTCATAATTGCACCAATCAATGCAAGTAAAGCATGAAGCTGCATGCAGGGGTAGGCTATGCAAGGAGATCACTCTCTGAGATCCAACTTTCTCCACAACACAGGGACTGAGGTATCATGAGCATTTAAATTAAACATGTACTTTTTTTTTTTTATCAAAATTGACAGAAGAGATGATGCAGAAGGAATCTCCACATATTCTGAGTACTAACAGGGAAAGTGTAGATTTGCTACCATTCAGCAGGTTGTAGTCAGGAGAAAGGAAAACACAATTATACTGAGCCACTGGACACTCATTGCCCACATTAAAGAACAAAACAGAAGAGCTTCCAAGAGTTTTAACCCTCTTAAATATCCTTTTTAAACTTTTTTAACTTTTAAAGGTAATTGTATACATGTGTCCCTGCTTGTCAGTGTATGTACCACACATGTGTAGTGCCACCAGAAGCCAAAATAGGGCATCAAATTCCCTGGAACTTAATTTATAGGTGGATGTGATCATTCCTCTGTCGATTCTGGGAAACAAACCCATGTTGTCTGCGAGAGCATCAAATACTTTTAACCTCTGAACCATCTCTTAAATTCTTACCTATTAAGGATCTTCAAAAATTAAAATCATCCTGGCACTGACTAAAAAGAGTCACACATATTAAGCTATAAAGTTATCCTATTCCACTCAGCTCAGGGCAACTTACAGGGATCAAATAAACTGGGACTGGACTGTGATTCTCTCATCAATGCAAGTTCAAGTTGATGAGTGATGAGCACTAACCTAGATCTTCACACAATTACTACTTTCATCCTAATATCCTTGTCAGGTGAACACTTTCCAGGATCAGATAAGGTTAATGAGACAGCGAGAGGAAACAGACTGTCAAAAACTCTCAGTAGGTCTGCAACTTTGGCACCTACCATCTTGCTTCTCCGGGCTGAGGGCCATAAGAAACAAGGAGTGCAGGTGGTCATTTTCCCCTGAAGAGGCTTGAAGATAACAGAGCATATGTTGGAGACACCAGCGAGAGCCTGGGAGCCTCCTCTCAACTCCACAAGTTCTTAAAGTTGTACTCTTGGGATGCTCAAGGGAACAATTTAATATGCAAATGCAATTTCATGCTCTGCAATTGTGCCCTCTGCTTAGCAACTAGTGATTCCATTCCAGTGAGTGCTGCCAAGCACTTGTAGCATGGAGAATTATTGTCTATTCTTAGGTGTTTAATAATAAACACTTTATAAATTCCAGTGACTTTTAATTCAGCTCTCTTTGACTTACTGTCTCTAAGACTATGGAAGTGCAACTACTGGTATACAGACGTATGTTGGGAATGATCGATCATCAGCATCGTCCTCCACACTGACCTCACTGGAGCCTCTTTAATTCCTTCGCTTTTTCTACAGTCTTGTCATTGTTTCCAAAGTTAATGAACAATCGTGTTTACAATGAGTTCATGTAACATACATATAAGCTATACCAGTTAATGATATACACAGTAATATACCCAATCACTTTCCAACATATCCAAAACTTCTTTTCTGAAAAAAAATATTTTCATATATATATATATATATATATATATATGAAAAAATATATATGAAAATATATATATTCATATATATATGAAAATAATTATAATTATATATATAATATATATATATGTTGTCTGTAGCAGTTTTTGTATTTATCTGGTAGAAATCAATAAATGTGGCATGGTATTTTAATTTAGGCCTAAAATGTCCACCATAAGCTCACATATTGAATATTTAATGGGGAGCAGGATTCAAAATCTTTGGCATAGGAGGCAGATCTGGTAGAGGTGAACCATTGAACCTGGGCCTTCAAGGATTATAAAGTAGCCCCACTCCTATGAGTAAGTGTGTCACATACTTCTGTTGCCAATGAATGATCTGTCCTACACCCACTGCTGTGCCCCTCCCCCCTTTATGGTGAACTGGTGTACTCTGAAACTACTCAGAATAAATCATTGCTCCTATAAGTTATTTTCATAACTTATCTTGTCATGGTGGTGAGAAAAGTAATACAGAGAATTGGTCCTGAAAAGATCTTTTGTGCAAGGAAACTGTAAGTCCTAGAACTTTGGTACTTGTTTGCAGGGGGAATGTGGAAGACTTGGAGCTACAGGCTGCTTAACACTAAAATGACAGAAGCGAAGATGGTAGGCCATTCTATTGGATGTTCAGAAGACAGGAATACAGATACAAATGTAGCAGTACATTTAGGATGCACTCATGGGGTTCCAGAGGGGAAGGAGACCCCATTGGGAATCAGTCTACAAGCCTTTTATACTACATTCTAGCAAAACTCAAGCTATATTGTATTTATATTCTGATATTTTAAGCTGGACTAAGTTATAAAGTAATAATACAGCATAATATTGAGGCTATAGGTTATTCCTCAGTTACTCTTAGCCAGATTTAGTATGAATTTAGAACACCATATAGAATAGAACAGATATAGAATGGGATATCTTGGGCAGTCATAGCCACCTAGGGAAATGATTCCACTAAGATGTCACAGTAGTTGTGGTAAAAAAGGAATCCAGATACATTTCAAGATGGATATAGAACATGGCACGATCCATATAGTACTGGTTTAGCAGGCATGCAAAATGTAGAAGTTACCAGGTTATGGAGAGTAGTGCCAAGGTTTCAGAAAACATCCAGTGAGGCCATTCAATATGTAGCAAGGATGTTCCTGCAAAGATTTTCTAGGTACCCCATGTGTGAGGTTTGAAGCTATGAGGGTGCAGTCTAACTTACATTTGAGATCCAGAACTTCCACAAACCAATCAAGGCATTGGCTTGTTTTTATGAATAAGGTTTTATTGGAACATGGTCAGCCTCATTTACTTACTTGAAAGCAGAACTTTCACCAAGAAGGCTGTAGGCACTGAGTGGTGCAGGCAAAAAAAAAAGAAGAAAAAGAAAAAAAATCTGTGCCTCTGACAGCATGATTGTAGGGTTGGGTCAGTCCAAGGCTATTAGAGCTCAGATGACAACGTTATAAGCTTCAGGTGCCAGACACAGAGCTGAAAGCATTCATGTTTGCCTGCTGGGTTATTGTTTTATTTAATGTATATGGGTGTTTTTCTTGTATGGATGTCTGCATATCACAAATATGCCTGATGTCTGTTGAGGTCAGTAGCAGGTTTCAAATGAACTAGAATTACAGACTGTTACAAGCCTCCATGTGGATGCTGGGAATTGAATCTGGGTCCTCTAGAAGGACAACCAGTGCTTTTAAGCACTGAGCCATCTCTCTAGCTTTGGCCATGTTGAATTTTAACCTGGCTTTGGTCCAATCTTTCCATGCTCGTCCCCATCATATACTTTTTGGAATTGAATTGTTATTTGCTCCTGTAACTCTGTGTTCTGGAAATGTGTAAAGTTGTTTTCTGATTATACCAGGGCTTAGTTACAAGTCTGCCTTGAATCTCATAGGAGACTTTGAGCTTGACAATTTTACACAGTGTTAAGACTGTTGAGATTATGTGGAATCTTAATGTAAGACAAAATGTGCTTTATGGCTGAGAATAGAATGGGGGCCAGGAAGAGACTGTTGTCATTTGGGTCTGATATGTTCTCCCATAGGTACATACATTTAAAGAGTTGGTTCCCAGTGGTTGATGCCATTTAGGGAGGGGGTAGAATATTTAGTGTGAGAGGCATTGTTAGCAGGGGTGGGTCACTGTGTTTAGAGTTTGGTGATATAGTCCAGTCTCCATTCTTGCCCAAGCTCTCCGCTTCCTCATCCACCAATTTGGAGACAACCAGCTACAACCTTCTGCTGCTACTGACTGAACATATCCCTTTACTACACCTCGTTTGCTATGATGAACCCATTTTCTCTAGAAGTAACCCAGAACATGTTGTCCTTCCATTACATTGCTTCTGCCCATTGTTTTGTCACATTAGCAGAAAAAAAAAGGTAACTAATACAAAAAATGTATTAAATGTACATGACTTAAAAAATGTAAAAAAAAAAAATCTGTCTGACCCTTTAAAGAAAAAGTTTGTTCACCTTTGAACTACTCCCAATTTATCAACCAGAAATGTCCTTTTCAGAGGAAAAGCAGACTAATCCATGTCTCAGCACCATCTCTTCTACAACTCTGAGTGACACATGGAATAAACTCTAGAAGGATTCACAAAGCCTTCAGAAGTACATGGTCTGGGTTTTCCTTCATGTCTGTGCATCTTGTGTCTCCCACTCTTCCCCTTAGCTCCACAGGAAGGACTTTTTGCTACTTTTCATCAAGTGAACCACATTCCTAACTAAGGGCCTTGGTATATGCAATTATTTCCATCCAAGGTAGTCCTTCACTTGATAGTCTTCCTTGCTTCCTTTCTCGTGTCCTTCAAATTTTTGCTTAAACATCGATTTCTTTTGGAACATTCAATAAAAACTGAATTAGTAAACCCATCAATAGTTGTGACTTTCTTGTGATGTGCTTTCTCTTCTTTCTCATAATAGTCATCAAATTCTATTCTGCTGTGATTGATTTGCTTATAGATTTTAAAGTTGATTGCCTACGATGTGAACAATATAAAGCAAAACTTTCATTTTCCTCTACCAATATGGAATAGTAGTTATTTAATAAATATCTGTTAATAAGCTAAAGGAGGAATGGAAGTGAATATAGATTTACTCATAAATCACATCTACTAATCACTATAAGAGAATATTTAAAAATAATAAACGGGCACATATGTCATTACCTAAATGGTTATTACCTATATGGCTAAAAGAATTTAAGAAAACTAGATAAGAATATAATCAGTGCTGATATTAATTGCATGATTGAATGCACACAGAAAATTAGAAAAAGAGAATAGTATAATTAGGAATTATTTAGACAGACTTCTTGAAACAACATGAACCATTACCTGACAGATTGAGGAAATAACAGAGAGCTCATGGAATGATTCTGTAGAGACCCATTTGGAAGGCATAGGCTATAGGAAGAATAATTCCTACCATGTTAGAAGCTCAATACATTATCACTTAGCCCTAACATTGCAGTCCAGCTTGAAGTTATGTTCTTTCCTTATCAATTAAGTATTCAGTCAATGGAACAATAGGTATCTTGTGCATGTGTGTATACATATACATATGTAGATGACAGCTCAATAGATAGCTAAATAGTTAGATGGATGATTGATTTGAGATAGAGGATAATAAATGATAGATAGATAGATAGATAGATAGATAGATAGATGATAGATAGTAGATACATGATAGACAGATGATAGGTAGATAGGTAATAGATAGATAGATAGATAGATAGATAGATAGATGCATAGATAGACAGATGGTAGATAGATACTGTCTGTGATGGATAATCTTGATGCGATTTGGAATAACCTGGTATATAGACTTCTAGGTATACTTGTGGGCATATAAGGATTGGGTTAATTGAGATGTAAGAGCTATCTAATGTTGCGCGCACCTCCTGTGGCCCCTCCACCAGTGGAAGAGAAACACGAGAGGCAGAATTCAGGTATCACCACAGCGAGGCTTTAATCTGTATCAGCAGACGTGAAAGACCGCGGAAGGGCCAAAGACAGGAAGAGGCACAGCTTAAATACACCCTAGAGTGACGTGTTCACTTCTGATTGGCTGTTCACTCATCACCCCATATTACGCCCCGGGATGGGCAGTGACTTTTGGCGCGCTTTTGCCTTTTTGCACCTGCTCAGTTAATTGTTTACTAGTGGAGGACACAATGCCCGCGCCATCTTGGAATGGCGCATATATCACCACTGACCACGGCTTCCTACAATCTAAGATGACAGCAGCATCCCCTGGGCTATGATTATAAACTGTATGAAAAGAAGAAAATATGCTGGGTGTGCAAGCATTCATTCCTCTCTGTTACTTTGTTTTAAATTTTGTTTGTTTTTTTAGGCAAACAAAAACACTTATTTTAATTAAAATATAACCATACTATTTACTTTCTATATGTTTTCCTTCTCACGCATCCTACGTCCTCTCTGTCCAACCTCTCTCTGCTTATTGACTGTGTGGTGGGAGTAGCCAATATCATCAAGCTTCTTCTGCTTAGTCACCGCCCCCTGGTAGACTGTACCTGGAAATGTGAGGTAAAATATACATTTTTCCCTTTAAGTTGCCTTTCCCAGAGTATTTTATTATTGCAGTAGAAAGGAAACCAAAGCAAATATTTATAAATATAAAAATATCAATATAGACTTCGATGTATATATCATTCAACTTGACTAATGGTTTATGATGCTTTCTAGTAAGAAATAATTTATGGAATTAAATATCTGCCACAGACCAAGATAGAGAAGTACATTTAGTCAGGTCACTCACATGATATCTTTTCCTTCTAATGAATTATAAAGTCACCAGCTGTCATAATGACTATACATTCATTAAGTCAACCAAAATACATAGAGCATCTGCTATAGCTAATCTTGTGCTAACTTCCAGGCCAATGCACCCCACTCTGTGAAACGTGAGCTTGGCAAAGACAGCAGAATTTCAACAGCCTGGATAAGGAGGCGATAAGGGTTCTGAGACCATCTATCCCCTCTTCTTCTGATTCTCCCATGATGTATGACTTCCAGTAATGGCTGGGTTCTCGTATGCAGGCTACTGCACACAAAGAGAGCTACTAGCTACAGCAAAGAAGAGGAATGATCAATGGAAACAGTCGCTTGCTGGGAGGCATCTAAAAAGTGGGGAGAATAAAGCAAAGCTATAAACTGAAATGGCATTAAGGAAAAAGGAAGGGTCATAGGAAAAATAAATCAATAAAATAAGTGCTAAGAGGGTTTCACAGGCGGTAATACTATATTCTGATAAAGGAGTTTCAGAAAGGCTTTCTGAAAGAGATGGATCACAAGTGATGAATAACGTTCACACAAAGATAGACAAGGAGGCCATTCTGGTGTTTTCAAAAAACAGCTCGTAAGTCTCTTGGAGGTCCACAGGAATAGATTCATTGATGGAGTCACATGCCATTTAATGATGGGCATGGTTCTGAGAGATGCATCATTAGCAATCTCATCTGAGCATCACAGTACATACTGCACAAGCTTAGATGGTATTAGTTCCTTCCTGTAGCCTTACTGTGATCCAGAGATGTGCTAATCATAAGATCCATGAAGCTGTTGCTGGCATAATGTGGCATGATGTTTTCTAGTAAACAAGTTGTTCTGTCTGACAATGTACACTAAGATATTAATGTATAAGCCACCAAATTAGTCATCTAGTATCTTCAAGTTATGTGGTATACATTTACAAAACTGGCATCTTAGTGTATTATGCATGTGGATAATGTTGGCACTGGGATTGAGCCTAAGACATGTGACTTTCTAGGCAAGCAGTCTACCACTGAGCTTCAATCTCATGTTTCTTTACACTTTTTATTCTGAGACAGGGTCTCTGCTGCCCACAATACCAATGGACTCCGCCTGGAGTCTAGGCAGACAATGTACTTGTCAATCTCTTGTCTCAGCCTTCTCAGTGGCTAGGATTACAAGGCTGTGCTGCCAGATCTGGTTTACAGAATTTGTTTGTATCAGCAATACCATATATACTCAGATATCATATAGTGTCGTCTTTGATTACATCCCATTAACAACATCACTAAAGCATAAGAATTTTCATTTTCATTTTATAAATTTATTATCTTGTATGTGGTATATCATGAATTGAAATGTCCTTAGCAGAAGTCACTAGTCTTCTTGCTTTTTTGAATCCAGTGACAATATATATATATATATATGCATACATATAACATACACATATACACATATATAGATTTATATGAGTGTGTATGCATATATATGCAATATATATCATATATATTGATATATTGCATATATATGCATACACACTCACATAAATACACACATACACTCTTATACACACAATAAACACACACACATATATATACATATATATATGTATATATATACTCATACACACATAAACACATATATACCACCACACATACATATATACTCTTATACACACAAATAAACACATATACATACATGTGAACTCATGTACATACATATATATACTTCTATACAGACATAAACACACACATAAACACACCCATACACATACATATGTACTTATATAAACTCATATACACACACATACATTCTCAATATGCACACATACACAAATATACAGAGAAACATATCACACAGGCATACACATATATACACATAAATTTATAGAATATACACATAAAACACATATATACACACATATATAAGCCTACACATGTACACATATTCACAAATATTCATACACACATTTTACACATATACATACTAATATACATACACATGCACTAACATATATACATACATATATAAGTACACACATATACACACATATATATATATACACCCTATATAGACACATACCTGTATTACAGCATCACACTAAAAATTATGATTTACCTAAGACATCAATATTTATTTATTCAGCACTCCCAACTTATTTTAATAAGCGTTAGGCTGATAAGCAGTAAGACGATACACAGGAAATGCCTAGCACAGGGACTGCATGAGAAAGTTTAGCTTTTGTGATCTGTCATGGTCCTCTGGGCTCAGATTTCTTGAGGACATATTCTTCCCATGTCCCACAACTACCTGGAAATAATAAGTGAGACCACATCATGCCACACATCTCACTAGCATGCCAACTGCTCACTGGAATTAGCAAGGAATCTGGCAAGGGCACTAGGGTCTAGCTTGACCAGCTGGGTTTATTATAATCCCTGGGGCAGAACTTAGACATCAGCATTTTGCCAACAGCAACCGCATGAACTGCTCTTCATTTCTTCATTTAGTTCCAGTTGATTTGCACTTCTCCATGCAGTTCAGCTTCGTGATGTAACTGCTTTCATTTCTTTCATTAAAAAAAAAAAAATCCGCATTCATCTGTGCCCTTTCTTTGTTACCTCCCCTCTCTACCCTTGGCACAAAGCAGAAGCCTAATGCATGGACCTAAGTAAGACTCACTTTCATCATCTTGTTACGGATGCCAGACTTAAACCTCTCAAAGATCTGTCCTGCTTTCCATTAGCAATATTTTATTTGATATTGTTGTGTCTTTCTATCCTTTCTTCACACTGTAACCAAATCTCAAAATCCAAGTGCATTTAATTAGTGAAGCAGGTAATAGTGTAGTTAGTACACAGTTCTTTATAACAGTACTGTTGTTTCAGTTATAAATAACGACATTGGTAACCTAAAAGGTAGCCCGGTGATTGATCAAGTTAGGAACCTTTTCCTTGGAACACACTGAGGTAGACTGTAGGGGTGTGACTGGATCAGGATGGGTGACCCTATAGTACAAACGACCTAAGTAGAGAAATGCTTAAACTTAAGAATCACACTTGTGGATTCTGGGCCTAGAGTTAATTACTTCTGAGAAAATTCCTTTATTCGTCTCTCAATGAGCTCATGTAACTACCTCACTGCTGTTTCTGATTCTCTTTCTCCCATAATTATTTTTCTTCATTTCATTTTCCTGATAGCCTTATGTTCATTGAGTAGCTGTCAAAAGGCTGCACACTGACTCTCATACCAAATGGCAGAGCTTGCCTTGCATCTGCTGGTTTTATTAAGATCTAAATGGGGGCAGGAGGGAGCCAAACACACCTCTCTACGCATTCTCAGGAGACCCATGTGGACTGCTTGTCCTCTTGAGCTGCTGCCCAGTAAAGATCAGATGATGACAGGTATGGCCTTAGGGACATAACCCTCTGATGGTGAACAGGTCAGTGGGGTAGCAGCCATGATAATCACCATCAGCCTCTGCATCAAACAGAATTTCAATTCTCACATTCCTTCTTTTGAGGCATAGAGTACAGCTGTGAATTTAATAGTTATAGTTTTCTTAATGATTCTGCATCTTTTAAAATCTGCTAACCTAGTCAGAATTTTGCTAACACAGTCCTCTGATATGGGGGAAATGCCCCCAAAATATCCTACACAGAAGATGTTGTATTCAAGTTAAAATGCCAGACTAAGCAGCCTCCAGAATTCCTTCTTTGTAGCTCATTTTTAGACCAAGTCTAAATTTGAAATTTGAAATAAATAAATAAATAAATTAGCACATAACAGTAAGTAAAATTTCTTCACACCAGAAATGAAAAGCAGGCTTTAAGTAGGACAGAGACAGAAGCTGAAGCTCTGGACAACATAGTCAGGTTACACATGCAATAGAGGCAAGGGAGGTCCCTCCTTTACAGAGAACCAAAGCTTGCAGGTCAAATTCAGAATTGGATTCTCAGATAAGCACAGCACCATGTGTAACCAAGGAATGGGAAACCTCCCACTGTCTGGGAAGCTGGCCATCTTTGTCCCAGGTACCCTAAGAACCAGGAACTAAAGTTTATAGTCTTCCACATGCAGGCCATGAGTAGCTGCAAGTCACTGAATACATCCAGGTAATGTTAAAGGTTCAATGCTATGAGCATTGGTAGAACAAAATATCCTGTATGCTTGTGATTTAAAAAGTTCTGTTGCCTCTTATACTTCTGAGGGTCAAAATTTCTACAGGGCCTGGCATAATCACTCATCTTTGTCCAACAATACTGGGAGCTTAGCAAAGACAGCCAGACACATCCCTTAATCTCTCGTGACTTGATTCTTTCTACAGCTTTCTTTCTGGGTGACATCTGAGTTCTAAGAATACCAAGTACATGCTACAAGCATTCCCATGACCCAAACTGTGAAATTTTTAAAGTGTCTCTTCTGCTTTGTTCCACGGGTCAAGCATAGCTCTAGCTGTAACCAAGGTTCACAGAAAGGAGGCCACAATGAGATGCAATTAACATAAAGTGTAGCTCACAGTGAACAACTACATTACTGGGATTTTTGCAGTATGTTCCTACTTGCTATGGTTTTGTGAATCTCAGTTGAGCACATTAGAACATGGATTAATAACAAGTCAAGACAATAGCACTCTTTAGAGATGGCCAAAAACTACCACATAGAAGAGTGGTCCTCAACCTTCCTAATGTTTTGACCCTTTAATACAGTTCCTCATGTTGTGGTGACCCCCAATCATGAAATTATTTTCATTGCTACTTCATAACTGTAACTTTGCTACTGTTATAAATCGAAATGTGAATATCTGATAGGCAACCCCTGTGAAAGGTTTCAACCCTCCAAAAGGTGCCTTGACCTACAGATGAACTGTTTCCATAGGCAGACCTTACTTATAGCACAGAACAGAGCACTCACAAGTCTCCCTCTGGATAACAAAACGTAATAGGTCATGTGGAAGATGAACTTGGAGAAGAAGAAATGTTATTATGGCAGCTGAGTTGTGAACTCTAAGCTGACTATATTCCATGCCTTGCCTGGGGAGATCCATAGGATTATCCATCCCAGACTCTGCCTGGGGATACTGGCCAGCCTCCGAAATGAAATAGATCAAGTTTCAGGCTGAGCTGCACAGACAGCTTTCCCTATACCTTCAGATACGTACTGAAGACTGAAGTAGACACTAAGAGCCCAATGGATGAAGAGTTACTGTTATTCCAAACACAGATCATCATGAACATCTATGAGAAACTGCCAGTTTCTCAACCTTCCTTATCTAGCCAGCAGCAAAGATCTGTGAAGAGAAGCATTACGGTGGCACCCCTGCCCCCAAGTCCTGGGCTGGTACAAATCAAAGGAATATGTGCACTAAGAATGGCATGTACCATTATGCTCCCTCTATCTGGAGGAAGATTAACTTCGGATGCCTGGTGTGAGGAAGAGTATAATGGACTCTGGCTGTCAGAGCCGATATTCTGTGTGTGACAGGTCTTCCTCTGTCTGGCTAATACCGTGGAATAGAGTAGAGATATTCTCTCCAAATTTGGACGGCTTGAGAGGTTTCAGATAAAGAAAGAACACCAGGCAACCATGTAAAAGGCGACACTAACCCAAGTCAGCATTGCTCTTGGAGTTAGCAGATGAGAATATGGTTCCAGAAACTTCTTCTGAAGAAATCTTTGACAGCCAGTCAGGCCCAACTAGGTCATAAAGTAGCCCAGGCATAAAAGCATTAAAGAGAGTCAGAAAACCCTGGCTGCATTTACTTAGCACCCTAGTCATGGATTAACAGCATTCACAGTTTGCTCGCTATGGTAGGCACCATAAACATTGCCTATTAGTCCAAAATGTAGAGAGATTACAGCTGCAGTAAGGGAACATCCAGATGTTGGGGCCTCCACACGGAAAGGCCTTCTTTGTGGGAAGTACCAGGAAGAGAGCTCTTTAGTTTACAGTGGAGGGATTTTGGTTTGTTTTTTTGTTTTTTGTTTTTTTTTAATACAGTCCTGGGACACCATGCCCTGAGAAGACAACTGACTGAAAGCAAGATCAGCAGGAGGGCATTTGTGTCAGTTCAATTCAAAGATGGAAGCATGAAAGCATAGGAAGCATTTGTGAGTGGAATTCTCCAGACTGGAGATGCGCATACGGACATGCGCATTAAGACTCTGCTGAACAGAGCCTTCTCTTCAGCAGAAGGCAGCCTGTGCCTGTGCCTGCGCCTGTATCTCTGTACTCGGTAGATGCAAAGCACGCTGAAGGTGAGAGTGAGCTCTCTACTCCACGGTGGACAGCTGTGCTGCTTGGCCCTGAGATGACCTTAACACTGTCATTCACCTGCTGACATGCACATCACTAACGCCCTGTGGAAGGAGAGAAAAGTCGCAGGCTTGCTCATGGCTCCATATGCGGTGCTACCGATTTTCATCTTCAACTTTTGTCTAGGAAGAACAACAGAAAAAGAACATTCGTTTTGGGAGCAGATTCCACTTTCCACAGACAGTTTCTGATTCTGATCCCACCTTTCCTGGTTTCTGCTAAAAGTCATTGCAGGTGAATTCCTTAATTCTTTCTGCTTCAGTTACTCCATCTATGAAGAAAGCAGTTACTTTTTTATGCAGTCAAAAAACTAAGTCATGTAGAAAGGTGATTACCATTGTGTCTACCTCATACGTCCTAGAAGAGTTAGAGTATTATAATTTCTCAGGATCCTTTAAAGTACTGTCCAGGAACATACACCCCATCTTCACCTCTTCACCTCTTCTCCTTCTGAAAGCCTAAGAGAGGCAACTGTACCACTTTCCACATTTACCATACAGTCTCTGGAGTCACCACTCTTGGCTTAGATTTGGCTGTCAGGGTCAGCTTGTACCCTGAACATCATAGATGTTGCCCTGGGAGCAAGTCTTCTTTTAGAAGAAAAACAACAACAACAATAACAAAACAAAAAACAACAACAACAAAAAAAAAAAAAAACAATGTTCCCTTATGCTTGGTGTATCTAGTAGCAAAAACATGTTCTTTCCTATTTTCTTTTTTATGTTGGGAATCCTAATGTTAGGGCACATTCATTTTGACACAATTCAGAATTCCCAGGATGAGGACATGTAGAGCAAGTGTTCTCAGCTGCACACACTTTATTATAAATGAATTCTCAGACTCTGTTCCTGAAGGTAGGTTAGTTAGATGATGGAGACATCAGTGAGGATGAAGGACCTGGACTCTGAGAGTTGGCTTGGAAAGAAAAGAATCTGAATTAATAAGACCTGAAGACCAGAGAATCTAACCGCAGTGCACAGGCCTCCAACACGCTGCTATTGCCTTGTCTATATCCCCAAAGAGGCAAGCCCCAGAGCCGCACAGGGCTCCCAGCAGCCTATTGGTTAGAGAAATCACATTGCTGGATGAGGACTGGAGCTGAGACAGCAGTCAGCAATCAGGCCCAAGCCTGACAGAAGGGAACACTAACACTGAGACATCTTTCTAGGGCATATCTGACCTACACAGGAAATTGTGTATGCTGACAAACATATTGGATGCTGCTTTTCCATGTATTATCAGAACTATGTATTCTCTGGCCCAATAAAATTGTCAAATAATATAGAGGGCCTCAGATGGACTAGCTAACCTTCATGGATTTTTATCATTTTAAGGTTAAGAGGGCAGGTGTGGTGGTGTATGCCTATAATCCCAGCACTTGGTGAATCAGAAACTGAGGCTAGCCTGGGCTTCATAATGAGACCCTGTCAAAAAATAATACAATTTTAAATTTTGTGCAAATTATGATTACATATTAAATTATAAAAAACTGTTAAAATAAGCAACCGCCTTGTTATGAAAACCAGGGCTTTTTTTTTTTTCAGAAAAAAAAAAAACAATTTCTTCTATTACTTATTCTTCCTAATCACTTCAATGACCATTTGTGTATCACATGGTTGTATTGTCATTTTGCGGCATGTGCTAGGCTCCACTGCACACATAAAAGTTAAAACTTAGGGTCCCTGTGAAAATACCAGATTTAATAGACTCTGGTAGTCTGAATAAAGATGTCCTTCATAGGCTCCCAAGTATTTGATTATTTGGTCCCCAGTTGGTGGCACTTTATAGGAGGTTATAGACCCTTTAGTAGGTAGAGACTTGCTGGAGAATGTAAGTCACTGGGCTGTGTGGTGAGGGGTACCTTGAGGGTTTATAGCCTACCTCCATCACCCCCCTCCTTCCTGTGTGTGGATGAAATGTGCTCTGTCAGCTTTGTGGTTGCTAAGCTAGCCCT
The DNA here is from genome assembly GCF_011762505.2 of Arvicanthis niloticus. Classification (NCBI taxonomy): domain Eukaryota; kingdom Metazoa; phylum Chordata; class Mammalia; order Rodentia; family Muridae; genus Arvicanthis; species Arvicanthis niloticus. The sequence goes on along the minus strand of NC_047665.1, from coordinate 84,163,604 downwards.
ACATTTTCACTGTCAGTGCTTTCCTGCCATGATGGACTCTATCCCCTCTGGGACTGTAAGCCAAAGCAAACCCTTAAAGTGTTTTATGTCATGATGTTTTTGTCACATCAATAGAAAAGAAATCAGTATCAACCCCCTGGGCAGAACTCAAGGACCATAAAGTCAGTAAGACTTCTGTTGGAGAGGCTGCTTGGGTGACTGGACAGTCCTGAAATTCATACAGGTCTCCAGAGTTTGGATCATCAGAGAATGTTATGATTATGAGAATGCTTGGGTTTATGCATTCTTACGCTAGAATTTGTATATTTGGTATAATGATTACAGCATAGGGTAAGTTGAGGCTCAAGGACCTTTGCCTTCACAAGGTCAGTGAAATGGAGAAGAAGCTGCTGAGACCTGGGAAACATTGAGTGGAAGGTACTAGGCTCTAAGACCCACCCACTGTATGAATGTGAGAAGAGGTTAGAAAAGCCATTTAGGATTTTCTCATCTGTAGAGAGGCACTGAGGTCTGCACACCTCACAGACGTACTCTTACATATCACATGTATGAATGCAAACTCAAATTACACCCACAAAATATCTAGTAGACACAAGGACAGAGTCCTGACTTGAACAAAAGGTAGTAGGGCCTCAGAGCCCATTCTTACCAGTCCCGCCTATGAGATGAGAAGGTGTTCAGAGTCACTGGGAGTAGAGAAGGATGGAGACAGACTTGCCCATAGTCTGTGTAACTGGGTTCTGGGGCTCTGATCCTGTGCGAGGTTGGGGTGGGGGGAATTGTGTCTTCAACTGAACAGTCTCTAAGGCTTGTTGACTGATTATGACTTCAATGATTGGGGGTAAGTCCATGGCCTGATTATAACTTATCTTAGTGTGTCTTTAGCCCTGAAATAGGCATTCCTTGCCCACCTTTGTGTGGTACCTAACATTCTATAGCTGGCAGACAAAACTATTTGCGATAAGTTAACAAAATCCCAGTTTCCACCAACCAAAAGGCTAAGAACACCATCAAATATCAGTTTCTCTGTGTTGCTGTACTGTCTACTTAATGTTTCCATGAACATATTTTAAAAGTGCCTTGACTTATGTTTTTCTTTGGGCTGTTATAAAAACTTCATGAAACTGAATCCATGTTGGGTCATAGTATTTGGAATGACCAGAATCTGTGTTTCCAGGCCATTATCACGTTTATTTGGGTCCAGAGTAAATTTTCTGTTATCCCCTTAAAGGAAGTTTGTATTTTGTGTTCACAATACTATGTTTCCCTAAGGTTTGTTGGTTAGAAGCTTAGTCCACAGTATAATGCCATTAGCAGGTAATGTAACTCTTAAGAGACATGGTGTCATAGAAGATGGCAGTAATAACCAACCTGATGAAACAAACAGTATTTGCCTCATCAAACGACTTAGGGCTTTCAGAAGTGGGGTTGTTGTAAAGATCAATCCTGGCCTTTCCCTAGACTCTTTCTTCTCTTGGCATGTGACCTCATTCTCTTAGGTCTTTCACCTGTGTTCCCACTATGCAAGGTCAAAAGCCTGAAGCTTTTGCTTGATTAGGTAGCATGATCTTACCTCTAGAAATCTGAGTTAAAACAATATGCCTTTCTTTGCAAACTACACAGACTCAGGTATTTTGTTACACAGACAAAAAAACAGACCAAAGCACTATACCAGGAATATGAGCAATTAGTACCTATTAGCTGCGTGTAGAAAGTATGTATGTACAAGCCAAGGACAGAATGATAATTTGGCTGCTGTCAGAGAGGCTTGAGTGATGTTCAACATTCTCAAAGTACACACGTGTGCACACACATACATGCATACTATACCTCAAAAAGGATGCATTCTTCCTCTCTTTTCAATCAAAAGCTAATGACTGAAGTAATGTGTCACTAACTGTTTTCCCATCTTGTGTGTTAGAAAGCAGAGAGTTAGCACATCAGATTGTTCAGGGCCTTAGTAAAACAGCAAGTAACCTAGTAAAGATCCCTCCTAAGCAAAAGTCCACAGCATACTATCCCTCAGTGACAATGACATTCTATCTCCAACACCAGTAAGGAGTTTCAGAAATATGACAGTAAGTAAGAAAGGGATTTTTGCACCACTAGCAACTCCTAAATACATATATATTTCATATTCATTCCTTAGAATGAGCATTTTAAGTGTATTTTCATATTGTTGCCAGAGTATATCCCTAAGTCACAGACAGACTGTTTCCACTCTCGAATGCAAAATGTTGCTGGACTTCCAGTCCAAGCTCATGCCTGGCTAACAGGCCCTGATTGCAACCTGTCTCATTTTCTCACTTTCTAAATGTGAGGAAAAAAATGAAATTCTCATTACTATTGCAAACCACAGTGACAGACAATCTAATGTCAGACTCAGAGAGAAACTGGCACTAATTATGAAGCAGATGGAGATGCAATAAGAAACGCCAAGTCCAGGAGCCCTCTATGCCATACCTAAATTCAATTTTCAAAACACAGACAGCCAGACAAAGGAAGACAGAGATTGGAATCCTCTGATATATGATCCAGCTGACAGAAGAACTACGCCTCAGATACTGCCAGGCTATGAAGCAGCAAAGTATAGACATTCTACTTTCAAGAAAGGGATTTGAATCCCAATGGAGAAAAGAGTGGACACATGGGCAGACCTGGGGCTTGGGGCATAGTGTTGTGCTCATTCCCAGGAAGACACAAACAGATGTGTACGTAGAGAATTCTTTTAAACTGTTAAGTGCTGTGCGAGGAAATGTACATGGTACATGTGTATATGCCGTGTGCGTGTGTGTGTGTGTGAGAGAGAGAGAGAGACAGAGACAGAGACAGAGACAAAGACAGAGAATGAGAGAGAGAGAGACTATAGTAATTCACCATCCTAAAAAATCAAGCATTTGAGAAGGAAAAAGACTGAGACTGGATAGTAAAGGCCTATAACAAACTTAGGGGTTCCAAAATTCCTTGAAATTACCCATTCTGATCTGCATCTAAATGCATCTTGGGAAACAGTGAACACAGGAAGGAGAGAAATCATGCCAAATCACCTTCTGATCATCAAATACAAAACCAAATCTGGATATTATTTTTTCCAGAGAAGAGCAATGAAGACTGTTAGTATTCTGTCTAAATGCCACCTCCCCAGTTACCTGGCAACAGCCAGGTATGCTCCTCCCCACAGTTACCTGGCAACTACCAGGTAGGCCTGATCCACTATAAAAGGGGCTGCTTGCCCCCTCCTCACTCTCTTCCTCTTCCTCTTCCTCTTGCTCTTTTCCTCTTACTCTCTTACTCTCTCTCTTACCCCTTGCTTCTCTGTCCCCTCCACCACCTTCCTCTCTCTCCAGTGTCATGGCTGCCTCTACTTCTCTTCTCTCTTATCTCTTCCACCTTCTCTCCCCACCTTGCCCTTTCCCCTGAATAAACCTCCTCACCCTTGGAACCTCGTGGTCCAGAGTGGTCTGTTCTGAGCTGCGGTCGGACTTTTTCTTAAAACTAGCAAAGACAATACAAGCTTAAGAACTTTAGAAACAAATTTTACACCAAAAAAAAAAAAAAAAAAAAGGAGAAAGGAAGGAAGGGAGGGAAGGAGGGAGAGAGGGAGAAAGAGTGGAAGGAAGGAAGGAAGGAAGGAAGGAAGGAAGGAAGGAAGGGCACTAAAGGGTGAAAGCGCAGAGAGGAGGTGCATTAGGAGAAATGGCCACCATGTATAGTATTACAGAGATCCTTCCAAAAAGAGCTTTCACTTTCCAAGAAAAAGGATTCTTCTCAAAGTTTCCAAAATGGGCAGACAAGCTTCACTGCAGGTATCCTATGACTCTCAGCACAGAGCCAGGCACTACAGAGGAACATAGGTTACAAGGAGTAGGGGCTGAGTTTGCTTTTCCCAGAATGCATCTGTCAGTTCTCTGTTTTAGGGACAGACTATAACAGGAAAGGCAGATAGATGGTTTGTGATTCAACAGAATGGTGTCATTAAAAGGGGAAGGGAAGAAAATAAGGTGCCTGGCTAGTGTGGGAAGGGCAAAGGTGATGGCCAGCTGGAGCAGCAAACAACAGAAGGAAACAATGACCCAGAAGTGACATTAATAATACAGACAACCCATCATTACTGGAAACACGAAGTCTGAGAAGCACTCAGAAGGCCATAGAAAAGGTCTGTGGAAAGGATAACGGACGCTGAAGTACTGTAAGAGGACCATAGGAATGAGGAGTGTCTGGGGAAGAGAAGAAGGAGGAAATCTGGAAGACATGGAAGTGGCTTTTGAATAGGACTGTCTCTGAATGGTCACAGCAGCAAGAGAAGTTCGAGGGCTTAGCATCTTAACAGCAAGCAAGTCTAAGGTCCCACCACCTAACACATGAAAGGAAGAGAAGTTACCCACCAATTCCACCATCAGGCTGAACAAAGTACTCCAAAATATTTATTTCAATTCTATGCTAGCACTGAAACTAAAAGAGAAAATGTTTCCACAGTCTTAACCCTGGCTATGTATGTGTGCTCGTGTGTGTGTGTGTGTGTGCGTGTGCGTGTGCGTGTGCGTGTGCGTGTGCGTGTGTGTGTGTGTGTGTGTGCGCGCGCGCGCTCTTGTGTGTCTGTATATCTGTGTCTGTGTATGTGTGTGGTTATGTGTGTCCATGACATGTATTTGCATGTGAATGCCAGAGATCAATCTCAAAGGTCTTCTTGGACTGCCTTCCCCCTTATTTTTTGAAACAGAATGTCTCACTGAACTTGGAGTTTATGACTCAGTCAGGCTGCTGACCAAGAAAAACTCTAGTGACATATTTGTCTCTGCCTCCAATGCTGGGTTGCACACATTCTCTGACACTCAGGTTCTGTGTGGTGCTGGCCATTCAACTTCAGGCACTCACATTTTGTGGCAGACACTGTTATGTACTGAGTCCATTCCAAAGTATAAGGAAGAGCAAAGTGTTATTTACAACACTGTAATACTTTGCAAAGTGAAAGATGTAAACACTGGGGAAAGACACTCACAGTTTTAAGAGCATAGTTTGCGGTCCAGAGATTTTATATTATAACATCCTACCTTCCATATGTCATGAATATCAAATGACACATGCAGATATCAGTATTTTAAAGACTATGGCCTTTATTTTGAATGGCCTAATAAAATCTTAAGGGTGTCTTATACTCAACAGAATAGAAACAGATTTAAAGGGCCACAATCAAAGAGATCACAGATAGAAGTCTTGACGTACAGGAAAGTATCAGTACATATGATTATATAATGAAAATTAGTATAAAACAGTATGCCAGAAAGAAATACCATGTGTGAATGTGCATATGCTTGACTCAACAATTCTACTGATAAAATAATTTCCTAGAGAACTAGTTAATGGTGTATATAACAGCTTCTAAACAAGTATGCAATTTATAATGTGATTTATTGAGTGTAAAAGAATTGAATAGAATATGGTAAAGTTGTATATAGAAAAAAATAAACCTTTATCTAAAAGAAAATAATATAGGACACTGTAGATAAAATTCATGTACGAGATAACAAGATGTGAGCCTGTCACATAACAATGAAAACCCTGGGCAACAGTGTAATTCTACTCTTAAAAGGCATGTCTATGTGCCTGCAAATAGAAAACAAAGTTAGGAAACCTCTGTACTTGATGACAGAAGCTATTATGATGGATGAAAAGATTTGGCATGCTTGTTATTTCTGTTATATGCTGGTTTGCCTTGGACCAACTTGGGTTTTCTAGTTTTAACACAGTTGCATGTAAAAGAGTTAAAGAAGGATAGGATGCATTTACATTTACACATTCAAAGGTAGAGACAGGAATGCAGAGGCCACTCTGAGGGACAAGGTAATTGATGTAAATTCACTGCCTGGCAGGAAGCCACACAATGGCAGCTGGAATGAGCAGATGTGGCAAGATTCAACAGCTCTGAGGGGAAGGGGGTCACATGATGAAGAGATAGAGTCAGGCTGCAGATAATTACCTTGCAGTCTGCCAGCATCAATGCAGATGGAGATGGTTTAGCCATTACAATCCTCTGCTAGGAGTTGGCAAGTCTTAGAAGAAACTGCGCCTACCAGCTTTAAAGGATAAGCAAGAGTCTATAGGACAGAGAGACTAGGAAGCTGGTTCTGCCAGGAGTCGGATACTCCCTCCTCCAGCTTGTCTAATTGCAGCCATCCCCAGCCAAACTGCAAACACATTCACAAAATTTGAATTCACATTTTTAAAAAGAAATGGGAGCACTGTTACCTCCAGAACCCACAAGACATTAAGTCAGAGCCTGTTCTCCCATCCAGGTTCTAGTAATCCCCAGACAACTCTCTGCTCAAGGCAAGAGTGCTTCACAAGAAGGGATTGCTCTGTCAAGCTCCTGTTTCCTCCTTAATGGGGAGCTCCTGGGAATAGCAGAGCAGCCAAGCACAGCACAGTTGCTATTTTTAGGAACTTTTCATTTGACCCCTGTGACTTACAATAATAAGTGGATGTTCCATTGCCCAATAATAATCAACATGACCTTGGAGATCAGGTTTCTTTTCCCACAGGACCTGCTCCAAACACCATTCAGCAGATGGGAGTGCCTGTGGGGACACAACCATCATGCTGACAGGTCCTGGCTGAGTTCTTTGAGTGCTTGAGGGTTTGCACATAGCACAATTCCCTATGCAGGATGGAGGGAGTGCACATCTCCCAACAGAATAAAGGTGGTCCATGGCTCTCACTACACACACTTGAAATATAAACAGGCCACTGGGATTCTTGTTCATATTTTCATGGAAATTCTTGGTCAGACAATTTTCCCATGATCTATTAGCATTTTACTATCTGTGATTTAGAGCAAGCAAGAATTGCAATAATTAAAATAATGAAGATATTTACTACCGTGTGCCAAGTCCTGTTTTATTTTTATAGCTACCACACAAAGAAGATAATTCAATTTCTACTGGTATCAGAGAAAGAATATATCCACTTGGCTGATCTAAAGCCATCAACCTCTCATGGGAAGACTTAGTCTTTTAGTATTGTCTTCAGTTATGGACCCAATAGTGGGCACACCAAGCTCTAAGGAATAATTCCAAATCTGTGGCCACACAAATTATCTTGGCTTAAATCAGTAAGTCACCAAACAAAACAAAAGGACAGGAGCAAGGTCAAAAAAATTATAATTAGGAGCTCCTAAAAAAATGACAAAAACCTGAAAGGACAGGATAGATGTGGAGTTACACACATATATACAGATTCTTATAATTTTCTCATACAGAGGGATTTCTAATTGGCAAGAATTGTGTTTATCTTGTTCGGTTTTTATTAAGATTTATTTTATTTTATTTAAGCATGTGAATGAATTCATGGAGATTGATGAATGTTAATGGATCCCTTGGAGCTATGGGTACTTGTGAGCTGTACTATGTGGGTGCTGGGGTTTGAACTCTGGTTCTCTGATGGAGCAGTAAGTGCTCTTAGCCACTGAGCCATCTCTCCCACTTGTTTTGTCCCCATTTTCTAAAAGAAAAAATATTTTTATGGATTAATAAGTTCAAATGAAGTTTCAAATAAAGGATGAAGATGTCTTGTGCATTCTCACCCACTCTCTCTCTCAATTATCTTGCATGAATAACCATGGTTCAATATCAAAACCAGGAAAATGACCCAATGCAATGTGTTTGCATTGCTCTATGCCACTCTGGCATGCATGAGTCCACATAGCGACTCCAAAAATATATTGCTTGGTTTTGTTAAGCTGTGCTGCTGAAGGTACTCACTAGCATTCTGATGTGACTCCTTGGGGAACAGATGACTGACAGGTGGCATGAGTCACTAACACACAGTTCTGGCATGAGTGAGTCTCCAACATTATCTTTCCCCCAAACATTTTACTTCTGTCTCGGACGTTCAAAAGAATTAGAGATAATGAAAAATTGATCACTTTCTGGAAAGATAGGAAAAATAGGTCAAAAAAACACATAGAGAACATGGATAGTAAAGAAGGAATCTGAGGGCGTTAGCAAATGCCATTTGATAAGAAATTAGTAGAAAAGACCATCAACAGGGAAAAGGAGAGAAACAGAGAATTTCAATGATGTGAGGATGTCAGAAGGAAATCCTGCTTTGAAAAGCCATGTGGACTAATGAGAGAGCTGAATAAAGAAACCTATTATATAATGAACAAATATATAAAGCAATTAGCTTTTGTATATACTAGCAATAATCAATTAGAAAGTATAACAAAATGGATGGATTTTCTGTAACAGTTAAAATACAAAATACAGGTGAAGACGTGTGGAAATCACTGTGGCAGCGTATAAAGAAAGCTGCAGAGCTTCATTAGGTGACTTTTTAAAAATTTAGTATTGAAAATCCAACGTTTCTGGAGAGGGAGCAGAATGAAAGGTCAGAAACAAATCAAATATACATAAGAATTTACAATATAAGAAAGGTGCATGTGAAATGAATCGGGTCAAAAAGATGTGGCGAATAAATGGTAGCAAACTTGTATGTCCCAGCTGATTGGCACTCCTGCTGTTTGAAGCATACTTAACCCTGTGTTGTCTGAAGACTCCTCAGGGATGCTTTCCCTTCCTCCAGATGCTATCAGCCACTCAAGCTCTTTAGAATCTATTGTTTATGGCTACCAGATACTGTACAGAGTTTCAGACATGCAAGCCAGGCAGACACTATAAATAGTTAAACATCTATGTATTTGGGCTATGCCTAGAACAATTGTGTGTGAAAAATCAAAGTCAAATACAGCTGGCTTTTGAGCCAACAGGTCTGTGCCCACTATGAAGAAGTAGCAAACCCAGCCAGGGTTGGAAAACCATGTTCTGTTTTCCTCTGCTGTACCCCTCTTCTGTCCTCCAGCTTCTCCCTGACACTTTAGGCACAGCATCCATCAATCTGTGACATAGTCTGCACATGTTTGATTTTATGTTTCTTGTCTGCTTTTCTCACCAGCATGCAGATCAATGGAAGCAGGGACTAGGCCATCTTTATTTGGCTTCCCTAAGACCCAAAGAATGGCTGCTGGAGTACACTGCAGCCCTAATAAGCAACTGCTGAAGGAAGGAACAAGGAAAAGAGGGAGAGGGGATATGACTAAAGCAGAGCACTCATTACAACACTCTCATAGCATTAATTTTAGAAAAGGAATGTGAGGAACATGAAAGGATTTTCCTAAGTATAATATCAACATATACATTGCTACAAAAGACTAACTAGCATTTGGCCTAAAACATATGAAATTCAAACTGCAAAAATAAAAACATTAAGCAAAGTTATAAGTCAATTCAAATATTTGCAGTATAAACAGTATCTGCACAGTTTATAGATGTTGTGTTCACCAAACTAAGGGCTTCTGCTGTGCATCAATCAATAAAAGGTAAACACTTAATAGTAAAATTAACACAAACACATAACTAGCAAAGATGCAAAGGGAAATGTGATTCACCAGCAAGCCTATTTTAAATGTTTGCTCCTGCTACAAACAAACTAAATGAAAACAAACTATCAATGAATAGTTTTTATTTTCCAATAAGAAAAGAAAGTAGGTTTTAGAAAATCAGTAATAAAATAAATCTGTTCACTCTTATTAAAAATGATATGAAAAGATATAAAATATTTAAAAAATACTTATTCTTAAATCATATTCTTCTTACTCATAGTTTTAAATTATTTACTAATATGCATTACTTATACAATAAAAAATATAACTGCATGTAAAAAGGATGATGTCTAGGCATACATACATGCCCAGAAGACCAGTACTTGAAAGGCAGGGGGACTGCTAGTTTTAGGCTAGATCTGGTCCCCAAAGAAAACAATAAATCCAAGTCCAATTTCACTGCCAGGGTGGATCAGTCCTGGACAATAACTGTTAAGTGCCAGCAACAGGCAGACATGGTATATCTTTCAATATCATAGAGATAGACATGATGCTTTTCTGCATTAGATCAGGGATGGAGGCATAGAGAGGCAAGAGTGAGGGTCAACAGTGCACAGGTAAATCTTAAAGGACAAAAAGCAATTTTTAGGTAGCCAAAAACAAAAGAGATCATATGCCCAGGAATGGCATATGCACAGACTAGCACAGAACAATGTTTTATTCTAAGAAAACAAGTGACACTGGGCACTCTAAGTATTCAGAAATCACATCAGATCCTAAAATTCTATCCCAAAACACAGCCCAGACTGAGGTTTACCTCACTGAGTATGTGTTTAGAACAGGATTTGGCATGATTCTTACAAAGCAGAGATGGGAGGTAAGTAACTGCCAAGTCAGGAAGAGTTTGCCAACCTTCTCAGTCAGCAAACAGCTGGTTTCTCAAGACACCGTAAAAAGGCCAGGGTGAGATCAGTGGGAGAGCATTTGGTGAGGATATGTAGACCTCAGAGTTCAAATTCAAGACCTATAACCACAGGGAGAGAGGGTGGGGGAGAGAAAGAGAGAGAGGGAGAGAGGAAGAGAGGAAGGTAGAAGGAGATGGAGAGAGGGAAAGAGGGAAGGAGGGAGGGAGGGAAGGAGAGAGGGAAAAGGAGGAAGCAGGTAGAGGGAGGGGGTGGCAAGGAGTGGAGACTGGGAGACAAGGAAAGACAGAGAGGAAGGGAGAGTGAAAGACAGTGGGAGGGAGGAAGGGAGGGAGGGAGGAAGGAAGGTAGGAAGAGAGGGAGGAAAGGAGAGAAAAAGGGAGGGAAAGAGAAAAGGAGGGATGGAGGGAAGAAAGGAGGAAGGGAGAGGGAGTGAGAGGGACTGGGAGAAAAACACAGAGATAGAGAAAGACAGAGATAGAGAAGCAGAGAGAGACAGCAAAGCAGGGAGAAAGAGAGAGGGGAGGAGGGAAGGTGGGAGGGAGGGGGAGAAGCAGAGGAAAAGACACAGAGACAGAGAGGCAGGGAGAGACAGAGAGGCAGGGAGAGACAGAGAGAGGTGTCCAGCCCAGCTAGACAATCAAGTGAGACCATTAGACCCTGTGGAGAGGACTGAGATGGGCAAGAAAATAAAGAAGCACAGCAAGTCAAGAAGTCTGATCAAGCTGGCAAAATTTTTATTGTTCACACAGGTTATATACTCTAAAAACAGGATATGAGGAGGGGTAGGAAAGGAAAGAGGGCTTTGCAGGTGGAGGAAGCTAGCTGCAGCTGCAGGGTCTAACTAAGTTATTCTCACAAAGCCTTTCCGTTACCAGGGGTTCTAAAAACATCTATCTAGCAGGATGTTGGCTAAATCTAGAGAGCAGGAGGAAGGGTTACTAAGGTGGGTTGCTTTGAGGCCTTGTTTGAAGTTCTGAGAACTGACAAGTGAATCATGGAAGGTAAGCAGAAAGAAGAATAGTAGATAGGAGAGCCAAGGGTGAGTGTTTGCCAAGAGGAAGGCCTTGCCATGGCTTCCCACAGACAGGGAGAAACAGAGAGGCAGGGAGAGACACGGAGTTGAGACAGAGAGCTGTCATTTGGGGAACAGCTCTGGTGTCAATCCAGGCAGCAATTTGATACTAGTACATGCTCTATGTCTGTGAACTAGATGGGGGGAACTCACATTACCTTCATTAATCCACCATCCAGGCGCTGCGGAGAATGAACTACATTGTTTTCCATACTAGAGATCCACGACACTACATAAGTTTTGGATTGATCAAGGCTAGTTTTTGTTTGTTTGTTTGTTTGTTTGTTTGTTTTCTGTTCAATAACAGCAGGCTGTTGTGGGGAAAGCACATCAAAAAGTAGTAAGTGAACCTAGCTGACCACCCAGCAGTCTTGGCTCTGTCAGATAGTCCTCTGTGAACACATGAGCACACTTGATAATGGAGTTTGTGGGCTGCAAGTAGTGGCTATAACAGGGGAAACTGGGGACAGGTAACACAACTTTTGGATAAATAAATACATTCGTCTAAAATAGGAATGTCAACAAATGCAAGATTTGGGGAAGAAGATGATATAGGAAATGATTCAGTAAATGTTTGCCTGAGCCAATCCAAAGCTCGTTCCTCAGATTAGGATTAAGAAATGGACAGTATAGTAGTTGGGCAGCAGTGGTGACAGGTGTCTTAACAGAATCCCACATAGAGCAGAGGCACCATCAAAACTGGGAACAGCATTTACATACGGCAAAACCAAATGAGAGATTTTTGAGAAATCACAAACAAAAGTCTTTTGTGAAGAGTAGTTCTCATAATCACACCTCTATACAAATGCGGACTCTATAGGAATAATAGGACCATTCATCACTCTCAGGCAGCACTTCTATAGAGATGCAGCTCTATACTGTGTAGAGATTATTTTCATGACACAATACACTATAATTTCTATTTAATTTGTACCATTAGCTTGGCTTTTAAGGACTCATCATGAAGTCACAAAATATTCATGGAGAGTTTGTTGTATTGTATAGAAAGAAATTAAATGCCCTTCAAGAAAATGGACTCATACTGGAGACTGTGTGCTTTCTGCTGTAAGAAAACCCAGAGTGGTAAGGGACAGGGATGATGCTGTAACATGGGTAAGGCAGAATATACAGCTGACATTCAAGTAACTCCTAAAATTACCAGAGAGTCACAATCACAGGAAATGTAGAATCCATCAAGATTTCCGTGAATACTCCCCAGAAGTGTTTGAAGAATGGACTGAGAGGGAACCAGAATGCAGGAGGATCTTCGTAGGAGGTAAAATAGTCATAAAAAGATAATGGTAGTCTACAGTTAGCCCCCTGTACCATATACCCAATGTTCCTTAACCCTAGCTGGACGCTACACTCAAATGGAAAACTATTCTGGCCCATTACACCAGAATAACTGGGGTTGACACCTGGCATCAACACTTTTACAAAGCTCTCAGATGATTCTGATGCGGGAGAGGTAAGGATGCTTCTCTAAGGAAATAATGACAGTAAGTATAGACATATTAATAAAGCATGTCCTGGTGATTACTGACAAGGGCGATAGGAGGAGCAGTGAGGTCTGAATCAAAGATAAGCAGCTTGAGTTGGACGGGTCTTATTAGACCATACTGCAGAGTGTTCTCTGAGAACAGTCCCTGCCTTACACAACAGCTCTGAGCTAGAATTCTACTACTAAATCATAATTATTACTAGGCTTACAAGAGATACCTGTATGAATTTTTAAAATTAAATTACAAATTTTAATTTAATTAATGTGAAGAAAATTCTGCTGCTGCTGTTGGGAAAACTGAATCTTCTTAGAATTCAAGTGGGAAGGGAGGCTTGGCTGGATATCCTTCCTAAGCCCATAGTAGGCATTTTTCTCAGATCTGACATTAAGTGATTTCTTTAATACAAGGCAGAGAGGATTAAAAGTCCAAACCATACCAAATTTTTTTCTCTTCTTGTTGTCTGTGGATCTGAATGGAGGACTCTTAGCAATTTCTCCAGCACCATGTCGGCCTGCATGGTGCCATGCTTCCCACTATGATGAAAACAGGCTAAACCCCAGAAACTTTAAGCAAACCTGAATTAAATAGATTGTTAAGACCGTGGTGTGGTGTCTCCTCATAGTAATAGAATCCTAACACACAAAATATCACTGCACTCAGCACTTATGGCTGGTCTTTAGTCACACTAGGTATTGCCAGGCCCAAAGAAAAACAATACATTGGCTGTCTCCCGTGTCAACACTGCTATTCCCAGAGGATTATGTGCTATCCATGTGGTGAATTCACTGAGTGGCTTTGAAACCTTTGCTGTAACTTTACTATCTCCTTGATGATCTCAAGCGAACATTTAATCCATCATCCTTACAACTTGGTAGACAGGACTATTTTACAGCACTTTTTAAATCCTGAAGTATCTTTGATTTGCAACAAGCTATAGTTTTTACACTTACTATTAATTTTGCCTATGCCCTCTTTCTCCCTGAAAGTAGAGACTTTTGTGTATCAATGAGACTTGAAATATTACATGTACATATTAAATGCTTAGGAAACAACCATTGAATTAATAAACAAAAGGAAGATACAAAGAGTGTCGATCCTCACCTCAGCTTGAAATTCAGAACACCCCCAAAAAAATCATTACAAATTGGGCAATCTTATCATAAGTTTTTGCCAGAACCCAAGGCCAAATGAGAGTTCATGTCAACAGCACAATGCTCTGGTTATCGTAACTTTTAAGTAAAGTTGGAATAAAAGCATTTATCAACTTAATTATTTATATTTCAATATTACTTTTTGCAGTTTAGAATCCTTAACCATTTTATGTAAATTTAGGACTTTTCTTTCATTTCTTTTTTTCTTGTATTTTCAGTAGAATGTCATTTTGACAGCTTTCCACGTATCTTGTGACCATATTTACTCCCTATTACACTGCCCTGTGCCTCTCCTACCCTCACTTACCCCACACTTCTTCCAAGCTGGTATCTCTCCTTGCTATTGTTGTCATTGTTGTTGCTGCTGCTGTTGTTTGACCCCCTGTTCTACTCAATTAGAGTCACATAGAGCATGGTTAGGGAGTTATTTTCCAGAGCATAGACAATTTACCAATAGCTACATCTTTTCCATATAACACCCCCTTTCCCACCAGTCAGGAACTGTCCAGGGAGGCATGAACCCTGCTACATCCTCCCCATCCATAATGGAATGTGGAAGGACCAATTGTATACCTGTATCCACAGCTGCAGTGTGTGCGCGGTCATGGAAGAAATACAAGACAGAGAACTACAGAAGTTCTTTCTTCCAGCTCTCAGTTTTTCCTTCTCCTCTTCTGTCATGTTTCCCAGGCTTTGGAAGGAGTGCCACAGATGTTCAGTTTAGCAATGAGCACTCAATAGACACTGACTCTTACCACTTTGTCCAGCCGTGAAAGCCTAAACAGGCTGTTTGAATTTTTATATCATTTGCATCGATCATTTCAATTTAGAAAGTATTGTCTTCATAGTAATAGTAAATCTTCCAATGCCCAGATGAAATATTTTCAACTTATTTAGGCATCCATTAATATGTTAAGAAATGTAATAATTTTCAGAGTAGTTGCCTTATGTTAACGTTATTTCTATGTGTTTTGGATTCTGGTGTAATTGTAAGGATGATTTTCCTTATTTCAGATTCAGTTGTTAGTGATATACAGAAATACATGCTTCTTGTGTGTCTGCCTTCTATTTTTCAGCTTTGCAGATTATACTACTAGTGCTGATATATTTAATGCAGTATTTACAGTTTTCTACACACAGAGTGATACCTGTGTGAATAATTTACTCCACTTTTACAGTCCGGATGTCATTTATTTATCTACTTGCTTGCCAGATTGTTTTGACTAGAAAGTCTAGTTCAACACTCAAAGTTGATATGGCTAGTTAACTTTTCTTTTGCTGTGATTAAAATAACAAGACCAAAAGTATCTTGTAGAGAAGTTTACTTCAGTTAGCTTTTCCAGAGGGAGAGTTCATAATGGAGGGGGAGGCATGACAGTAGGTAGCCAGAGCCAGAAGCTAAAAGATAACATCTCAACTACACATAGGAAGCAAAGAAGGCAAGAAATGGGATAAGATTATAACCCCTCACTTCCAGTAGAGCAACACTTGTAATAAGGCTCCACCAGTTGAAGGTTTCATAATGTCCCCAAACAGTGCTAACAATGGCGAAGTCAAGAGTTCAAATACCAGAGACTATGGGGGACGTTTCTCATTCAATCTATAACAGTGGGCATTCTCAAATATGTCTTAGTGTTGGGTGGGAGATACAAACTTTTCCAAGTGAATATGGATTTTTCTGCTGAATATGAATTTTCACATATGTTTCTTTTCATGTTGAATTCTCCTTCTGTTATTAGAATGCTGGGTGGTAATTATCATAAGAAAGTGAAGGGTTGTAGTCGCATAGTTTTCTGCATCTCTTAGGGTGATCGTGTGAGTCTACATTTTCTCTCGCTTCATTTTATTTATGTGATGAACTATCTTGCTTGATTTCTAATCAATCTCATTGGTTATGGTATATCATAAGTATGCTGCTGAGTTAAGGATAATGATTTTTCTTAAAGTTTTTAAATCTATATTATAGATGGCATTTGTCTATAGCAGGTATAGATGATGCTGTTTCTGATTATCCAGTCACCAGATACCCCTAAAGAATGAGTCAGAGGTGTTCAATATTTAATTTTCTCTTAATAATTGGAAAGCGTTAGTAATAATTCTTTTTTGATTGTTTGGTAGTATTCATGAAGCTTTCTGGTCCTAAATTTTTGCTCTGAGTTTTTTGTTGTTGGCACTGTTGTTTCTGTTTGGTTCAATTATAACTACTAGTCATGTCTCTTTACTTTTATAAATGAATCAAGATTCTGTAATTATTTGTGAGTCACTTTTGGCAGCTGATATTTTTTTCTAGGAGTTTGTTCATTTTATTTAAATTATCTAACTTACTGATGCATATTTAAATATATTTATATATATTTCTTTATGTTTTATAGTAGTGCCCTCACTTTTGTTCTGATTTTAGTAGCTTGGATCTGTTTCTCTTCTCTTTCTTTCTTTTTTTTTTTCCCCTTGGTCATTGCAAATATAAATTTTGGAGATTTTTATCAAGCAATCAACTTTTGATTGGTTGATTTTTCTGTGTGATTTATAGTTTCTAACTTACTTTTTCTCTTTGAATATTATTTCATTCCTTCTGTTAACTTCAGGTTATCTTCCTTTTGGAGGGTAGTATAAGCGGGTTACTAAAGTTTCAAAGTTACCATTATGACTCCTGACTTCTCTCTATTTAATGTGGCACTCAAACCACAAATCTTCCTCCATACATCACTGACATTGCAATCATTTGAAAGACATGTTTGGAGATTGAGTTTATTTTATTAATTTATTAATCATTTTATTTGTCTTCTTTGAAGATCTGATAGAATTATGCACTAAAATCATCTGGCCCTGGTTTTTGTTTTTTGTTCTATTGTTTTTGTTTGTTTGTTTGCTTGTTTGTTTTGTTGGAAAACTTTTACTGAGTGCTTCTACTTCCTTAGGGTTATGGAACTGTTTAGATAGTTTATCTGGTCCTGATTTAACTTTGGTATCTGGTATCTGTCTAGAAGATCACCTATTTTATCTAGATTTTCCAGTTTTGTTGAATATAGGCTTTTGTAGTAGGATCTGATGATTTTTTTAATTTCCTCAGTTTCTGTTGTTATGTCTCCATTTTCATTTCTGATTTTGTTAATTTGAGTACTGTCTATTGGTTAGTTAGTTTGGGTGTTGGGAGCCACAGTGATTTGCCATTCCAAGATGACGTGGACATCCTGTCCTCCCACTTGTTAACAACTGACTGCGCAGTTGCAAAAGGCAAAAGGTGCGCCAAAGTCACTGCCCATCCCGGGGCATAATATGGGGTGATGAGTGAACAGCCAATCAGAAGTGAACACGCCACTCTAGGGTATATATAGCAGTGCCTTTCCCAGGCTTGGGGTCTTTTCCGCTTTTGCTGTTACAAGAAATAAAGCCTCGTTTGTAGTAACTACCCAATCACTGCCTCCGTGTCCTTTTTCGCGGGCGAAGGGGACACGAGAGGCGCGTGCAACATTTGGGTAGGCTTCTATCTATCTTATTGATTTTCTCAAAGAGCCAGCTTTTGGTTTTTGGTTTTGTTGATTCTTTGTATCATTCCATTTGTTTTTATTTGCTTGATTTCAAATCAAACAAACCGAATGAGTTTGACTATTTCCTGCTGCCTATTCCTCATATGTGTGTTTGCTTCTTTTTGTTCTAGAGCTCTCAGGTGTACTGTTAATTTGATAGTGTAGGATCTCTCCAATTTCTTAACCAGGGCACTTAGTGCTATGAATTTTCCTCTTAGCACTGCTTTCATTGTGTCCCATAAATTTGAGCATGCTGTGAAAATAAAAATTCATTTTCATTGAATTTCAGGAAGTCTTTAATTTCTTTCTTTCATCCTGACCATATAATCTTTGATTTACTCAGTTTCCATGAATATCTGGGCTTTCTGTTGTTTTTGTTGTTATTGAAGACCAGCCTTAGTCTATGGTGATCTAATAGGATGCACGGGATTATTTCAATCTTCTTGTATCTGTTGAGGCCTGTTTTGAGTACAATTATGTGGTCAATTTTGGAGAAAGCACCATGAGGTGCTGAGAAATTCTTTTCTTTTAAAGTGAAATGTTCTGTCGATAACTATTAAATCCATTTGGTTCACAGCTTCTGTTGGTTTCTTTATGTCTCTGTTTAATTTCTGTTTCCATGATCTGTCCATTGGTGAAAGGGGGTGTTGAAGTCTGTCACTATTATTATGTGATGATCAATGCATATTTTGAGCTTTAGTAACATTTCTTTTACAAATGTTGGTGCCTTGAATTTGGGGCATAGGTATTCTGAATTAAGAGTTCATCCTGGTAGATTTTTCCTTTGATGGATATGAAGTGACTTCCTGATCTCTTTTGATAACCAAAACTCTATTTTATGGGATATTAGACTGGCTATTACAGCTTGTGTCTTGGGACTATTTTCTTGAAAACTTTTTCTAGATTTTTATTCTGAGGTTGTGTCTGTCTTTGTCACTGAGATATGTTTCCAATATGCAACAAAATACTGGGTCCTTTTTATGTGTCCAGTCTGTTAGCCTATGTTGTGTGTGTGCGTGTGTGTGTGTATGTGTGTGTTTGTGGGTGTTTTTTGGAGAATTGATTCCATTGATGTTGAAAGATATTAAAGACAAATGATTGTTCATTTCTGTTATTTTTGTTGTTAGTGATTGTTTTATGTTTGTGTGGTTCATTTTGGGGGGTGGTGTTCTTGTGAAATGATTAATTTCTTAGTTTTTCTTGGGTGTAGTTTCCCCCTTGTGTTGGAGTTTTCTTTCTATTATCTTCTGTAGGGCTGGTTTAGTGGAAAGATATTGTTTAAATTTGGTTAAGTCATGGAATACCTTAACTTCTCCATCTATGGTGATTGAGACTATTGCGGAGTATAGTAGCCTGGGCTAGCATTTATGTTCTCTTAGGGTCTGCATGACATCTGCCCAAGATTTTCTGACTTTTAGAGTCTCTCTTGAGAAGTCTGGTGTAATTCCAATAGGTCTGCTTTTATATGATATTTTGCCTTTTTTCCTCTACCACTTTTAATATCTTTTCTTTGTTCTGTGTATTAAGTGTTTTGATTATTATGTGATGGGAGGAATTTCTTTTTTGGTCTAATCTATTTGATGTTCTTTAGACTTCTTGTATATTTATGACCATCTTTTTCTTTAGGTTAGGGAAATTTTCTTTTATGATTTTGTTGAATATGTTTCCTGGCCCTTTGCATTAGGAATCTTCACTCTCTCCTATTCCTATTATTCATATGTTTGGTCTTTTCTTTGTATCCTGAATTTCCTCAGTGTTTTGCATTAGGAGCTTTGTGTACTTTATATTTTCTTTGACTTTTGTATCAATATTTTCTATGGTATCTTCTATGTCTGTGATTCTCTCTTCTATCTCTTGTATTCTGTTGGTAACTCTTGATCTCTGTCCTATGTTTTTCACATCCAGGGCTGTCTCCTTTTGTGATTTCTTTATTGTTTCTATGTCCGTTTTTAGATCCTAAACAATTTTGTTCAGTTCTTCACCTGTTTAATTGTGTTTTCTTGTATTTCTTTAAGAGAGTTATGTATGTTATACTTGAGGTCCTCTATCATCTTCATAAGATGGAATTTTAGGTCAGAATCTTTTTTTTTTTCAGTTGTGTTAGGGTATCCAGGGCTTGCTGTGGTGGGAGATCTGGGTTCTGAATACAACAAGTGGCATTGGTTTCTGTTGTTTATGTTTTTGAACTTGCCTCTCACCACCTGGTTATCTCAGGTGTTAACTGGCCTTGCTGTCTCTGACTGGATCCTGTCTGTCCTGTGAGCCTGATTATGACAGACTTTATGTGAGTCAACCTGTGTCTGGGTGTGGGCATTGAGGGAAGGAGCACCTGATCTGCTCCAGGGCACAGTTGTTAATCACAGTTGTTAACCTGTCTTTGGCAGGTCAGGGCCTATAGGGCCCATCTCTGCTGGAGCCCATAGAGGTCCCTGCTAGGCCAGCTATTGGAAGGGTGGTGTATTATCTGCTAGGCTAGGGTGTATTATCTGGGCCTCCTGGGAGTCAAGCTGTCTCTGGGTGTGGGAGGGTGTCAAGAGAGCTGACTCTGCCTCCAGCTGAGTTGTGGGTGGGCTGGAAAATTGTGGTTTTATGTTTATTTTCTAGAAGTATCTTTATCTTTGATCCATTTGTTTCTTATAACTCATGTTTTAGTTCCATATATTTGTAAAACTTTTATTTTTCCATTTTCATTGATTTTCAGATGTATTCTGATATGGTTGGAGAAAATACTTTGTATGATTTTAATTATGAATATATATTGAGGTTGTTCTTTGACCTCACATATTGTCTACTCTGAAGATTCTTCCATGTGCTCATAGAGAGACTGTATGTGTTGTTGCTGAGTGGGCTGTGACATAGATGTTTACTAGTCTACTTGATCAGAAGAGTATTGCTTGTGACTGCTGTTTGAATGGAGACATCTGTGCAGATGACATGCACGTTTCTGGAGGTAGAAAATGAAGTTTGCAATTATCACCATATAAATATTTTTTCCATTCTACCCTGTTAATCTACCTTTTATATTTTAGAGCTGTGCACCTTAATTTCTTAGGTACATACTTATTATAGATTCTTTATGAATGAGCATTTTATTTTTATGGCTTCTTTATGAATGAATATTTTAATATTGTAGAATATCCTCATTTGACTCTTAAAATGTTTGTATTAAAGTCTATTTTATCTGATATTAGTACCATATGCCTTTTAACCATTATCTATAGCAACTGTGTTTTTTTGTCTCTTCTGTCTAGTTTAATGTCTACTTGGCACAAACTAGAGTTATTTGGGGAGAGGGATTCTATTGATGAAATGCCTCTATAAGACAAGACTGTAAGCAGATCTATAGGACATTTTCTTAACTAGTGACTGATATGGGAGGGCCCAGGCAGTTGTGGGTAGTACCCCAACCCCTGAGCTGGTGGTCCTGGCTGCAGTAAGAAAGCAGGCTATTCAAGCCATGAGAACAAACAAGTAGCATTGATTCCTTGCCTCTACATTAGTTACTGGCTCTAAGTTCCTTGTCCTGTTGGAGTTACTAACTCTGATATACATAGCAATCTTGTAAGCTAAAGTAAACCATTTCCTCCACAACTTACTTTCAGTCATGGTCTTTTATCACTGCAATAGAAACCCTAACTAAAACACTGTCCTTTGGCTTCACTCCTATTTTTGTATTTTTAATCTAAAATAACTCTCCTTTAAGAGGCATATAATTGAATACTGTGTTCTCCATTCTGCTAACCTCTGCCTTTAAAGTGGAGGAAGAACAAGGCAGAGAAGGGGAGGAGGAAGAAAAGGAGGAGGAGGAGGAGGAGGAGGAGGAGGAGTAGGAGGAACAAGAAGAAGAACAAGAAGGAAGAAAAGGAAGAAAAAGAAGAATGAGAATAAGAACAAGAAGAACACGAACGTTCTAGAACCAGAACCAGAACAAGAACAAGAAATGTGAACAAGAACGAGCTCTATCTCAAAGACAGGAGAGAAGAAGATCATAGCAAACACACAGGAATGATGGGATGGCTTGAAACTGTGGAGAAACCAATGTATGGCACAGTAGCTTTCAGTGAGTGACAGGAAGAGTGGGCTGCTTGAAATGCAGCCAGCTCCAGGGGTGTGACTGGGCTGGGTGTAATGTGGCCAGATCAGGAGTACAACGCCACTGACTGCAGAGATTCTGGTTGAAATGTGACATGCTGAACTTCAGTGACAAAGCTGAGGTTTACTGAATGGTGTAAACTCTCTGCTCTCCCTATGAAGCCAGAAGACTCTGTGCATCGCAGTGCTATATAGGCAAGCAATAGCATGGAGGCACAAGACAGGAGCGTTATGGCAGTCTCATGGGTAAATAGAACTTTTCAGATGGACTATGCAACACTGGCAAAAAAAAAAAAAAAAAAAAAAAAAAAAAAAAAAAGCAGCCTGGATCTGAGTTAAAAGAGAACACCCCACAGCAAAGGTAAACACAGCCCTCCCACAATCCACCTCCACAGAAGCAGGAACGCTGAGGGAAGCAGCCTGGGAAGCATGACTATTCAGGACACAGAAGAGAAAGCTGCAGCTGGCAGGTGGGCGCAAAATACTAAGAGAGGCATCCCTTGCTTAGAATAGGGAAGCACCTACCAAAAGATACATCTGACACAAACATTTTTCTCAGTAGGAGGAACATCCTGTCTAAGTTATTTGTATTATTGATGAGTAGCTATCGTCCTACTTGCAGACAACACTATGAAAGACAATGTGGGGAAGAGGGGAAACTGCATCCACCCAGTTAGGAAGAAATGTTGATGGATTTATACTTTTGACTTCATTTTCTTTCTTATTTTCTCTTCATTCTAAAATATATTTTATAAATTCTTTGAGAATTTCTTATAATGTATGTTTACCACATTCACTCCTCTCAACTCCTCCCCTTACCAAACTCTCAGCCCTCCATCCTTTTCCACTTCGAGATTATTTTTCTCCTTCTGACCCTAACTAGTCCAGTTTGTGTTGTCCAGCTAGTCTTGGGATTGGAGGTGCCCTAAAATATAGTTAACCTACCGTGGGCCACACCATTCAAAAAATAGAAATAGAAATAAAAATAGAAATAGAAATAGAAATAGAAATAGATGTAGATAGATAGATAGATAGATAGATAGATAGATAGATAGATAGATGATAGATAGAACTGCCCCACCAGAAGCTATCAGAGGATAAATGTTGCTTAGCCAAAAGTGGTTTTAGTGTCCACCTCTACTCTTCTTTGTTGGGATTTTGTTTTGCTGAAGCTAGAACATATCTAATGCAAGCTGCCAAAATCGCTTAGAGTTTATATACCTGCATCTGCCATGCTGTCTATGAAACATGGTTTTCTTGGTGTTGTCCATAACCTCCAGCTCCTATAGCCTTTCCACTCCTCCTCTTTACACTTTTGTATTTCCAATGTTTAGTTGCTGATACAGCCAGTGCCTTGCCTTGAGGTGCCTTGGTGACTACTGTCCGTTCTTTTTTGCACTTGCTCTTTACTGTCTGTTATATATCATACTGTTAAGGCATATGCTTTCTCTCGTTTCTACTTTATTCTTTTTTTCCTACTTTCTCTTAGTTTCAAATATATTTAAATATTTGTACCAATTTATTCTTTTGAATAAAATCATTTTAATAGCTCTAAAAGTGTATAAATTATATTTTCTGAGCAGTTTCCTGGCCCTTCTTCCTTGAATCATAGCAGGGGCTATAGCAGAAGTACAAAAGTATTTTGCTGAACTCTGCAGGGCAGGGCTGCTGGTAAATCATTGTTTCTATCGGTGCCCACATCCAATAGAGATAAGTAGCCATGAAAATTCACAAAACATAAAGCGATGAGAATAAGAAAAGGAAAACATGGGAGTATACAACCAAAACTTAACAGACTACCGTGACTAACATGAAAACAGAGGAAAGGCCACTATAGCAACTCCACAGGGTCTCAAATTCTCCAAACCAGGAAGAGAGAAAAGATGACAAACTGGCTGAAATGAAACAAGGAGAATCTAGAATTCTACTTTTCAAAGGATTGGTGCATATGTAGAGTACTGGAGTGGAGGAATGAAGATAGAAAGTCAAAACAGAATCCAAGTCATAACCAGCCAAGAGAATGTAAGGCTCAACACAGAGGAAAGACTCAAATTCAAGGAAGAACTCAGCAAGGAACCAAGACTCTGAAAAAGAAAGAAACGAAAACATTGGAAATAAGACAACTAAGCAATCAGAAATGGAGTGGACAGACGGTATCAAACAGAGGAAAGAACATCTGAGATGGGAGGCAAAGTGGAGGAAATACTCCACTGAGAGTGTAAGAAAGAGAAACAACGCATAAATGTGGTCACGCCACACACTCAACTTCCCAAACCACTGAACAAAAGCAGCAACGAAAACTAGAGGTGCAGAGAATACAATCAGTTAAGTGGTTAGTGTCTGGTACCCACCTGCCATGTGTAAACCATTCCATCTGGAAACTTGCTAACAAGTTGAAACACAATCATACATCTTTGAGAACGGGCTTCATATTTACCCCTCAGTTTTACAAGCCACACATCTTTGAGAATAATGTGCATATTTACTCATTCGTGCACCAATAGTGCCATGCTTTTGTGGCACCAACAATCTGGGGCGAGAGTGACAAGTGGTAATTTGGAGTGCTATAACAATCTCTTACAACGATGTGGCTGAGTGTCAACTTCTCAGTACACTTTGTCTGGTTATCAGTGTTTCACTGTCTCTCATAGACCAGATTTGTGGTTATTCATTTATTTGTTTACTTCTTTCTCCCAGCTTCTTAGTTCCTGGAAGTATGAAGCCCTGGCCTTTCCTACTGTGCTACTTTTGGTAGCATCACTACCATGTTTTGTAAACTTTAAAAAATACTTTAATTAATTCTTTGAGAATTTCAGAAATATATTTTGAGCATATTCATGCCCCTCATATTTGGCCAATCCACCCACCCTTCTTGTTTCTAATCACAGAAGTGTGAGTTTTCTCCCTCACCCCTGTCAATCCCACTTTTGTTGCATAACTACTCTTGGAAGAGGAACCTGTCCTGTAGTGTGGTAGATATATCAGAGATTATACCATTAAAGAAAATTGACTGTTCCTCTCCCAGCATCTATCAAATGCTAACAGTTTCTCCTTCATGCTGACCTCCTCTCATCTCCATCCCTCGATGCTCAAGGTTATGTCTAGGTGGATCTTATAAAGGCTGTGCACATGCTATCATAATCACTGTGAGTTTACATGTGTACCTGGAAAACACTGTGTCCTTTATATTATCCACTGCCACTGACTCTTAAAATCTCTATTCCCCTTCTTCCTCAAAGATTTCTTAGTTTTAGAAAAACAATCTGATGTGTCCATTCTTTTTGAGGCTGAGTATTGCACTGTATCTGAGTGTATGTACGCTCTTTAACCAGTTGAATGTATCTGTATTAATTGCCAGACAGCTACTCCATAGAGAAACTTATTCAATGAGAGTTGAGAGGTGAACTGGTCCATGTGTATAGCAATAAGTCACTAGGCATCATTTTTAATGCTATGTTCATCTAGTGGAATAATAGTATTGGGATCTCCTGCAGGGTCTAGACCTACTTATCCACAGGTTCTTGAATCTGTTACAAGTTCCAGGCAGGTATGGGTTCTATCTCACAGAGTTGGCTAAATTCAACCAGAAAGTGATTGATTACTCCAATAATATTAGTGCCACTATTGTGCCAATGGCTCATTCACAATCTTGTCAGACTAGTAGTTATTGTAGCTTGCTGAGTCTGTAGTTGGGTGAAAGTGATAATTACTTTGTTCCATCTCTGGTAACTCTGAAAACTAGCCAGTACAGATGAACGAGTGAGTGCCAGGTGTGTATCAGCTTGACTTCTCTATATACTGATTGTAGTGTCTTCCATTAGTGAGTCTTCTTTAGTTACATGGCTTTACACGTTTTTCATTTCCTTCTTTAATAATACAAGCATGTGGAGATTATAAACATCCTCAAAGATTGTTTAGTCTCAACTTAGTAGTTTTAATGGGTTACTTTTGTTACCACCTCATTTTTATTCAATTTTTATCTATTTTGTCATTTTTAATCAATTTGGGATTTTTTGTTTTATAAATCTAAGGTATCTAAAATCTATTTTTTTATATTTTTTAATTAATTCCATCCCCTTTCCACATTTCCCCTCCCTAGAACACCCCTGTCCCATGCCCCCCCTTTCCTTTTTGCTTTTATACGATTTTTTAAAAATGTTAATCAAAGGATTTATAAGTTTGGTAATGCTCAATCAGAAGCGTAACCCAATACCCAACCTAGATATAAAAACTATCTTTGACTGGTGGAGACATGTGAACATCTGCCTCCATGCCCCCTCTCTCTTTCTTTCTCTCATCACCTAGCTTCTCCTCTTCTTCATCTTCTCTCCTTGTTCCATCTCTTCCTCTCAGTACTCCTTCCCACTTAGCTCCTCCTACATATCACTCTT
This sequence comes from Arvicanthis niloticus, assembly GCF_011762505.2. Lineage (NCBI taxonomy): Eukaryota > Metazoa > Chordata > Mammalia > Rodentia > Muridae > Arvicanthis > Arvicanthis niloticus. The sequence continues at coordinate 84,137,567 of NC_047665.1, read as the reverse complement.
CCTGTTAAAGTAGAACTTTTCTCTCAAAATACAATTAGAGCATACTTATTCCTAATTGTACCAGTGAGGTACAAGATAGTCCTAATACCCAGTCCATCATTCTGTTGACTAACCAGAACCTCTGTCATCTCTTCTAACTAAAACACTTACTTTTGATCCTGGCTTTTTGGCTTTAGAATGAATGTCAGCTGAAAACCATCTACTCAGATCTTTTCTCTCAAAGTAAATAGCCAGGATTGGTTATGAGACTATAGGTCTTCAACCCCATCAGAAATCCAGAATGACTGAGTTAACTGAAGTTATGGGAAACACTAAGCATAGCTTCTAAAACTTAGCCAATTTATAGAGACCGCTGAACACCTGAAAAGCCCCTATACTACCAAACGTTGGAGCATCAAATCTTCAGCCTTCTGGCCCAGAATCATCTGACAGACCTTAGTGATGCAGGATTATTAAGGGCTGATTACTCTGTCTAGGCAGATATAATCAGTTGACTATTCTGCATGTGTGTCCTTTTCTGGACAGTAATTTGTCTGTAGATGGAGAGAGGCAATTCTTGCCTAGTGGCTGTCACTGCACAACTGGAGTATCTCAAAGGATGCTCAATTTCTTCTTAGAATCCACGACAGGAAGCTGTCAGGAGCAGACAGGTCTCTAGTCAAAATGTACATTAATATATAAATATTTGTAGCGTCAGTTCTATGGACTTCTGATGTTTTGAAAACCAACTATCCATGTAAGGTAACCTGGACTGTTGTCTGTTCATTCCTCTCAGCTATTTCTAAATAAAATATGGAAAGCACCCTAACAATAAACTCAAAAATATGAATTTGCTATAGTCCCTTAACTCATAGGTTAACCGTCCCAAATCAGTTAAAAAAGTTAAAAAAGGCCTGGGTCTAGGCCTTGTATTCCTAAATGTGTTATACAGGCACAATGCCCATGAGAGTATCAATATTCATCTCATTTTTATATTAATAAGAGGCTCATACCAATGAAAATCTTAAATTTGAAATCAAAGTAAATTTTGTACCATTTAAGAAATTATAACTTCATCTTGATAATAATTATACAGATTTCTACCAATAGGTTATGACTATGCAATAAGTCCTAGCTAATCCCCCCTGTTCCAACAAAACCACTACTTTTCCCTAGAAAGACAGACCATTATTAACCACATTAGTCCTCAAGCTCAGGGAATAGGGGCGCTGACACTTCTTTATCTTCTTCAAGCTGATTAAGGGCGTTGAGATTTTAGAAGAGGGGTGGGGGAAGAGAAAGTAGATAAGTCTCTGATGCTGTGTCTTCACTGAATCCAGATGGAATTCCAGGACATCGGAGGTTTGGGCAGGTCTGCTCAGTATGCTTGATGAGTAGATACACCAAGGCTGTGTATTCTGCAATATACAATTTTCAGAAGAAGTTTTAGTATCAAGAAAAAAAAAATTTCCCACCCCCAGGGGGCTGACATTTTTTTTTTAAGATGTTGGTTCTGATGACTTTTTTTCGCTTGTTAAAATTGGTTGTAGTATTTACTTTTCAGATTTTATCCCCTTACCCTACTTCCTCCCACCACCCAGAAACCTCCTATCCCATCCCCCTCCTCATGCTTCTATGAGGCAGTGACCACACCTACCCCCCTCACTATCCCCTCCCCGCCCTCACATTCCCCCCCCCCCACTGTGTGTTCATTTTTTTTATGGGACCAAGAAACTCCTCTCCCACCTATGTCCGACAAGGCCATCCTCCCCTACATGTACCTCTGGAGTCTTGGGTCCCTCCCTATATGTTCCCAGGCTGGTGGTTTAGACCCTGGGGGGCTCTGGTTGTTTGGTATTGTTGCTTTCCACCTGGGGTCAATAACCCTTTCTGCTCCTTCAGTCCTCTCACTAAGTTCTCCATTGGGAAACCCCTGATCATATCAGTGGTTAATTGTGAACATTGTCCTCTGAGTGTGTTAGTCTTTGGCTGACCTCTAAGGAGACAGCTATATCATGTTCCTCACATTATGCACTTCCAGCCATCCACAACAGTTTTTAGATTAGGTGGCTGTACATGGGGTGAATACCCAGGTGAAATGGTCTCCTGATGGCCCCTCCTTCAGTTTCTGTTCCATGTTTTGTTTCCCTATTTGCTCCCTTGAGCATTTTTGTTTCTCGTTCTAAGTAGAACTGAGGCATCCCCTCTTGGTCTTCCTTCTTCATGAGCTTCATGTGGTCTGTGGGTTGAGTCTTCGCTAATCCAAGCTTTTGGGCTAACATCCGTGGAGATATGTTTGTGTAACTATCTTCTTTTGGGGTTTTTGGAAGATTACTTTCTTGCTTTTTCTAGGTTGTAGTTTCCCTCCTTGTGATGGAGTTTTCCACCAATTATCCTTTGAAGTGCTGGATTTGTGTTGAGATACTGTGTAAATTTGGATTTGTCATGGAATATTTTGGTTTCTCCATCAATAATGATTGAGAGTTTTGGTGGGTATAGTAGTCTGGGCTGGCATTTGTGTTCTCTTAGGGTCTGTATGATATCGGTCCAGGATCTTCTGGCTTTTATGGTCTCTGGTGAGAAGTCTGGTGTAATTCTTATAGGTCTGCCTTTATATGTTACTTTGCCTTTTTCCCTTACTGCTTTTAGTATTTTTTCTTTGTTTTGTACATTTGATGTTTTGACTATTATATGGCGGGAAGTATTTCTTTTCTGGTCTAAACTATTTGGAGTTCTGTAGGCTTCTTGTATATTTATGGACATCTCTTTCTTTAGGTTAGGGAAGTTTTCCTCTATAATTTTGTTGAGGATATTTACTGGTCCTTTAAGTTGGGTATCTTTTCCCTCATCTATACCTATTATCCTTAGGTTTGGCCTTCTCATTGTGTCTTGGATTTCTTGTATATTTTGGGTTAGTAGCTTTTTATATTTTGCATTTTCTTTGACAGTTGTGTCAATGTTTTCCATGGTATCTTCTGCACATGAGATTCTGTCTTCCATCTCTTGTATTCTGTTGGTGATACTTGTGTCTATGACTCCTGATCTTTTTTTTTAGGTTTTCTATCTCCAAGGTATTGTCCCTTTGTGACTTCTTTATTGTTTCTACTTCCATTTTTAGATCCTGCATGGTTCTGTTTAATTCCTTTTCCCATTTGGTTGCATTTTCTTGCAATTCCTTAAGGGATTTTTGTGTTTACTCTTTAAGGGTTTCTATCTGTCTACCAGTGCTCTCCTTAAGTTCTTTGAGAGTGTTATTTATGTCTTTCTTAAAGCCCTCTATCATCATCATGAGAAGTGATTTTAATTCTGATTCCTGCTTTTCTGGTGTGATGGGGTGTTCAGGGCTTGCTCTGATGGGGGAGCTGGGTTCTGATGATGCCATGTAACTTTGGTTTCTGTTGATTATGTTCTTGCTCTTGCCTTTTGCCATCTGGTTAACTCTAGAGCTGCCTGTACTTGCTGTCTCTGACTGAAGCCTGTCTTTCCAGTTATCTAGCTTATGTCTGATCTCCTAGGGGTCCAGATGTCTCTGTGATCTTTTCCAGCTGCACTGATTACAGTGGTACCTCTAGGATGCCTCAGGATATGGTGCCTCCAAGGTAGCAGTCCAGCTAGGTGTCTGCTGTTCTGGGTACAGTGTCTCCTCTAGAATATCTCAGGATATGTTGTCTGACGCTCTGAGTTCAGTTGTTCCTCGGTGGCTCTGGGTTGAGTGGACCGTCCAGTATGTCTGAGGTGGAATCTGGGGTCCACACAACAGCAGACCTGGCAGAGGTCTGGTCCAGGCCTCAGATCCGAAAACTAGTTTCTAAGATGCTGTCCAAGTTAGAGTGCCTGGGATCCCTGCTTCCTCTGGGTTCTTCGAGGTTGGGGACAGAGCTGCCACCCAAGATCTGCTCAGTGCTCTGGCTCAGACCGGAAGGAACAGTGTTCCGGGCCGGGAGTGACTTCCTGGGTCCTTGTGGGTCCCAGTTACTCCCTGTTTAGGGCTGGCCCTGCTGTCTGCTTTCCTAAGATACTGCCTGAGTTAGAGCGCCTGGGATCCCTGCTTCCTCTGGGTTCTTGGAGGTTGGGGGCAGAGCTGCCACCCAAGATCTGCTCAGTGCTCTGGCCCAGACCGGGAGGGACCTCTAAAATCTATTTAAACCCATTAATTGACCTAAAATTAAAAGAAGTATGCATTTGTGTCCATATATCTGCTTTGAAATTTTCATTGGCTTTTCTTTTTTATTAATTTATTCACTTTATATCTCAATCATACCCCTGTACCTTCTCTCTCCCCATCCCACACATACAAATCCTTTCCCCATTAGATGAGGGGAAACCCCCTTGGGTACCACCCCACCCTGGGACATCCAGTTGCAGTAAGACTAAGTGCATCCTCTCCTACTGAGACCCAACTAGGAAGTCCAGTTACTGGAAAGGAATCCAGTGGCAAGCAACTGAGTCAGAGTTAGCCTCTGTTCCTACCATTAGGGGACCCATATGAAGACCAAGACACACATTTGCTAGAAATATGTAGGGGGTCTAGGTACACCCTCTCCATTACCCATGTGGTGGGTCAGTCTTTGTTATTTATGTGTATTTCTATTTTTAAATTTCAAAGTCACTAAGATTGTTGACTTGTATTTTTGTTATTTTTCTAGATTAATTACCCACCTTGAATAGTTTAAATTAAAACCAAACTCTACTTAATCACTAATAATAATAGGTACCACTGCAGATTTGAAAAGTACTATTCTACCTAAAATTTGTTTACAGAATAGATCAAATTGTCTCCAACCTTATTAATTTTTCAGCCTACTCAAAATATAATTTCTGTTTACTTCTTCTAGTTCCATTAATTTCTAACTTTTCCTAGTGAACTGCATCTTAAATCAATATAGAGTATCAATGCTTATAAACGCATGTAAATGTATCTGATTGATTAAATATTTTCTCAATCTCATCAAATTTATATTTTTCTAATTTTAAAAATATTTTAAAAAATAAAATGTCTCATTTACCAGGTGTTTCCAGTGAAGTAATGCTTTCTATATGTAGTTTCTGGTGCACTAATGTTTGTAATCACAGAAGAATTTTACAAAAGCCACTGTGTACTCATGAGAGATAGAAAGTGAAAAATACAGATAAATTATTGGTATTATTATTAAAATAGTTTTGACCTGATAAATACATGGTCTGGGTGACCCTCAGAGATTCTCCAAACAAATGTGAGACTCAGTTCCTTGAAATATCCACTGCTTCTCTCTGGTGCATCTATAATCACTCCATCATGGTGTCAATCTCAGGAAATTGGAAAAGATAAAAGTTCAATCATTTTTTCAGGGCTTTTTTTTTTCTGGAATTTTTAAGACAGTTGGCAATTTTTCAAAACCTAACTTAGTTATATAATGTCTTTTCTTCTTGACCAATGTGTCACCCTTTCATTTAGCCTTTTTACCTTTATGGCATCCTTCTTTCAGAATCAGTATCATGAGCCCTTGTCACTGCCACAATTCACTTTAATTAAATGACCTTAGAAATCAGGACAGACTGCTTTTTTATGGTTAATTTCCCATGATGTGAGTATGAAAATGAAAGCAAATTATGGAAATCCAAGAACAGGTAAGGTGCAGGCAAGAAGGAGGCAACTTTAGATATGAAGCAATGCTAAGAAAGAAATCTTGAGTCCACAATACCACAGGGTAGACTCTGGAGGAGCAAGGAGCTATATTGGAAAAAGGCAACATCCATGGGACTAAACAAGATGATGCTGAAAGCAGAGAGGGATTCCTTGCCTACCCCAAAGATGAAGCCAGTGGCCAGTGATGAAAGGTAACCACAGCTACACTAAAGGAATTAACATATCACCATTGACCCAAGACACCATGTCTCAGAGGCAGTTCAAATTCCATCATGAGAGAAATGCACTTGGCAATTTTGCCATCAACAAGTTGCTATAACCATGAAGTCAGCCATGGAGAAGACAGTGGAGGTCAAAGCCAAAAACCTCTTGGCAAAATGCACTGCAAAGAAGCTCTGACATTGACCTGACAAAGTCAACATTGCAAAGACACTTGATGGGGAGGAAGAGGCATAGATTTCTTTAGCTCTTAATTATGATGCTTTGGATGTTGCCAACAAAACTAAACCATGTGAACTGAGTGAAGCTGATAATTGTAAATACACTATTTCTCACCACTGAAAAATGAAACAGCTAAGAGATCCATAACCCATTCACTCCTTCTACCTTTTCCACAATCCAGGTTGTGAGTGAAGCACAGTGCCCTGTTTGGAATGGAAAGTGAGAAAAGATGATGCTGAGTGTATAGGCAGAACAGGAAGATGACTCGTCATGGCTTCTGTCCTTGGCATCCGAATTCATGGATCAGAGGAATATGTTCTGAAGGAGAGCCATACCTTGACTGTGGCTTGAGGACACTCTGCAACTCAAAAGAGGAGCTAGGTGCTATTTTGATCTGATGACACACTCCAACAAGAGAGGATCAGAAATGTCTCATTGGCTATCAATGATGTAAGCTAACACCAAGGATGAGACACCAGGCTCACATGCCTGCATGTACACATTAGCACACTTGCATGTGCTCACACACACACACACACATACACACACACACACATACACACACACACTACCTGATTCTGGATAATTAATCTAGAGCTTAACATTTACTACAAATATATAAACTTTATTGAGTTCAATTAAGTTTTTGATATCCAGCGGTGTATAAGTTAATATTAGCAATTAATTTCAGTCTTAGAAAATTAAGAACATTATTTTTCTTGCATAACCACAAAAAAGTAATGAATGGTTAGATCCCAGGATTATTTGACTGGAAAAAAAGGTAGTAAGAAGTGAGTGGAAGGGATTAGGGCACCACCTCTTTAGTACTCTCTTTTTATTGAGACTATATCACAAATGAAGTCTATTATGGTTCTAGGCATGTTTACTGCCCTAGTCTCACACAGCAAGGCTCTCAGCCAGGGAACATAATTGATGTACACAGGGTTGGTGCTTTTGCCTGCTCACAGATGAGGTACCTCTAATTCAGAGAGAAAGGAGCTGGGCCTCTGCCAGTCATCTACCTTTTATGCTTCCATATAGGCATCACTCAGACCATGATTTTCACTCTGACAAATCAGGACAAATAAAACTGTCAGAATCAAGGCAGCCTCTTTACTGGGATGGTTAGCCCCATAATGGAGAAAAATGTTATTGTTCAAGGCATTTGCATAATATCTATTGATCAAGCTTCCTCCAAGCCGTTATTCTTTCCTCTAGCTTCTAGCAGTGGAGGGGGACTTTTGCAGGCCTCGTGGGTTCTTCACACAAAAGCCAGGCCATACAGAGCAAGAGTCCCCTGGGTGATCAAACAGAACAGAGCTTCAGGGAGAGTCAAGAGCAGGAGGGAAGCTGCTCTGCATTCTCACCTTGCTGTGTGACCTTCAGCAAGCTGCCAGCCCATTGTGTTCCTTGCTCATTACATGCTGCCTGGAATCCCTTCATTACTGTAACTCTGGCCCAAGGTTAGATGCCCCATTAAAATGAAAGTATAGTTGGGAGAAGTCATTAGCTCTAGAGAATTAGTTCATCAGTTATATTTGCTCTTTCAACTAGGTGAGGTGTTAGCAGGTAGACAGATTAAGGAAACCCTTACTTCAGAGGAGGATAGATAGCACAGAAGAGCCTAGTGTGTCATTACAGGATGATGGACAGGCCAATGTGGACTCTACAACATAAGCATCATATTCATACCCCCAAGTGCTAAATCACTCAGTGACTAATAGCCTAGGGAACTTTGCTTGCTTGCCTCCCGTGTTGGAGTTTCCCCCTCCTCCTAGAAGCTACTTAAAATCTCCAGATGTTACTGAGAAAAGTCCCTAAGCACAGCCTATACACTGATCTACTGCTTTTCTCTGTGGACAGACTTTGTGAGTATCCATAATAAGATCTGGTATCTTATTCCAGATCACTTGTTCTTCCTGGTAAGTAATGTCCAGTCCTTTAGATGCGGGGTGTACACCAAGCACAGCTTAGGTTCTCTGGCAGCAGCCTCTACTCAGTGCTGTGCCACAAAGAAGCCTCAAACTTCATTCTTTATTCCTGAGGTGAGAAGACATGTAGAATACTGCATCAAAATAAATAAATAAATAAATAAATAAATAAATAAATAAATAATAAAAACCAAGAAAATATTCTAGGATTCCTCTTTTTATTTTTAATGTTTATTTATTTATTTATTTTATGTATATGAATACACTGTTGCTGTCTTCATACACAGTAGAAGAGGTCATCAGATCCCATTACAGATGGTTGTGAGCCACCATGTGGTTGCTGGGAATTGAACTCAGGACCTTTGGAAGAGCAGTCAGTGCTCTTAACCACTGAGCCATCACTCCAGCCCAGGATTCCTCTTTTCTTCTTCTTTTTTTTCCTATCTTTGTTACTGTTTCAAATCTCAAATGTTCAGAATCTAGTCCTTCTCTGTCTCGCAGGGTCTCTCTTCCTAAAATCCTTTCCTGAAATTCCAAGGGAAAAAAAAGGATGAAAAAAAAATATGTGTGTGTGGAGGAGGGCAAATAATAAAAAGAAAGCTTTTATTTTTTTATGATCCAAAAATGTATGCTATTTAGTAGCCTTGTCCACAGACAAGCTATCTGCAGGCTCCGGGTATTGCCAAGTTATATCTTTAAAAAGTACATGTACCTGTCTCGGTTTGTATGGTAGCATAGAAGACCTGAGATGTCTAGGAAACAGCCAAGGTCACAGAACAACTAGTGGGCAAACAATTCAGACAGAATGCATATCACAGTCTGGGCCTACACACACTCAAACTGACTCTCACTCTCCTAAGAGGAAGGCTGATGACCCATGGGTAGGCATTGAATGGGACAGAAATTCAGAGAAGTAAAGGGCCTAATCACCACTTGGTCCTTGTTATAATAATTTACAATTAAATTATTTAATCTGAGAGTTGCATCTTCTTGTGAATGTTCCTTTACACTCTAAGTCTGGCAGGATATTTACATTTTTATAAATGGGAATCCATTCAGTGTTCAAGAGTTGGACTTTTAAGACAACTCATCCTAAGTTTTCCATTAGTCTTATACTTCTAACTAATCGAGAGTCATGGATTTGATTCAGTGTTTGAGACAGAGATAACCAAAAGCTCAAGTCAGAAATCTTACCCATAAGGCCATCCAGAGATTGCCCCACCTGGGGAACCATCCCATATACAGACACCAAACCCAGACACTACTGCTAATGCCAAGAAGTACTTGCTTACAGGAGCCTGATATAGCTGTCTCCTGAGAGGCTCTCTCAGAGCCTAAAAAATACAGATGTGGATGCTTGCAGCTTGAGCTGCATTGGGACCCCAATGGAGGAGTTAGGGACTAAAGGAGCTGAAGGAGTTTGCAACCACATAGGAAGAATAACAATATCAACCAACCAATCCCCCAGAGCTCCCAGGGACTAAACCACCAACCAAAGAGTACACATGGAAGGACCCGTGGCTCCAGCTGCATATGTAGCAGAGGATGGTCTTATCTGGCATCGACAGAAGGAGAGGCTCTTGGTCCTGTGAAGGCTCAATACCCCAGCATAGGGGAATGCCAAGGTGGTGAGGTGGGAGTGGGTTGGTGGAGTACCCTTATAGAAGCAGGGGAAGGGGGGAAATGGGATAGGGGATTTACAGAGGGGAAACTAGGAAAGAGGTAATATTTGAAATGTAACTAAATAAAATATCCAATAAAATAAAATTTAAAAACAAAACAAAAAAATTTATCTATGAGTTTTTCACAATCTAATTTTAAAAATAAATGATTTCAAAAAAATTTTTCTGTAACCTCTAATTCCATGTTTGACCTGACTGTCCTTCACACCTCAGCTAGCAAAGTCCCACTCACTGTTAGACACAAAGTTTAAAGGGAACTCTATAAAACCTGCTGGTCTACGTAGTTTTTCCTTTTGCCAAACTGATCAGCCACCTCTTATATGGACAAACATTATACAACCCGGGATTCATCATTTTAAATGACTCTTTGCGGGACTAAAATGTGACAAAGGTAAAGACAAGAATGAACTTTTCTCCCTGTGTACGTAGTGTGTGGCTTACTATGTAAAACAAGTAGTCAGTGTAAGAAATATGAGAGAACAAGACCACCGTAGTCTCACTGAGCCTAAAGAACAAGCTTTATTGAGGCACAAACTGCTGGGCTGTCTCTAAGAGAGGAAAGAGCAGCCCCACCAAAAGAGAGTTTGAATAGCATGTAATATGGTTTACACTTGCTGAAACAGTCGTAGGAGCACACTGGGGGGTAAGAAGCTGCTGTAAACAAAAAAAATATTACAAGAGGACTTCTGGTGTTAAGATTACAGGATGCTGTGGTCAGGCTGCTCTGCTGAGATAGGGGTCAGGTGACTTCTGAGAAGTGTAGAACGTTCTGTTTCCATTTTCCCAAAGGTGCTGGTTCCCACATGGTCACCCATCTTAGTGTCTGTCGTGACTCCATCCTGGCCAGGAAGTTGAGCCAGCCTAACAGTCAGTAAGCAATAGTTGTTGTCTGATGAGTGTTGAGTGAAGGGATATGAAGCAACGTTCTCCAGGGAAAGGACAGAACATCACGGGAACATGGTGGAAGGGATGGTTATTTAGCATATGAGTTACATTTATAGTGACGATGTTGCCCAATACAGAAGAATACAACCAATGAGAAAGGTAGGGGAAGATAAAAGACCAGAAATCCAAGCTTGTCATTTTAGGTCTATGGCCCTGTATCCAAATATATCATTTGGGGTCTGAAAAGGCAAGTCAGCACCCATATTAATGGCAGGCATAGCCATGAATGCTTGTAGCACTAGTGTTAAGGGTGTGGAGACAGGGGATCTTAAGAATTCTTTAGACAGCTAGAATGCAGAAATGATGGGCTTTAATATCAGTGAAATACCCTGTCTCAAAATAATAATGTAAAGAATAATAGAGGAAGAAACTCGACATTCTCCTCAGCCTGCACACATGTGCACCTGTACATACATGTGCACACATTAAATCCAATACACATGTATCACAAAAACCCCAAAGAAATAGATTAAACCATTGAATTGTTTTAGAATGTTGCTGATTTGGGGTGAGAAGGAACGATTTTGTAGGAAAGATTTTTTTTTTTAATCTCATGAATTTTCTTCCAGAAGACAAGGGTCTGGGAAACCAGTGCTGCCAAGAAACACTCAGCTTCAAATATAGAGAAAGATAAGGTGGCTTTCTCCAGGTCCAAAGCAAATGCTAGAAGTAAGTCTGTTTATTCAAGGCACCTAAAAAAAGCTTTGATAGTTCACTGAACACTAACTGAAATCCTGCCTGGTTTAAGGTCATCAAACACTGGGCTTCTTCCATCTTCTCTGTGACTCTTTTCTCTTTTCTCTTCCTGAGGTGTGTGATTACATTTAAAGCCTGTGGCTGGCTAGACATTGAATAAGATGCATCAAAATCTATGGGATCTAAGGAAAAAAAGAGACTCAAATTCCTCCACTTTAGTCTCTGTCACTGGGTCTTTGCGTAGGTGGTAAGAGGACTGGGTGGGTGGCAAAGAGATAGTGTTTATTCAGAAAGACGCTGAGTGACTGATAACCTCAGATAGGAATGAATCCTCTGTATTTTTAGGTTTTATTATTTTTATTGAAGCATGAAGTCTAATTTTATAGACATATTGTTTGCAAGTGCAACACACCCTGCTACTAGCAGCCAGGAAACAACATGATCATATTCTATCAATGTCCCTCATCTCCTCTTGTCCAGTATGGGTTGGTCATTGGAACCTACTAGGGGTGGTGAGGAAATGAAGAAAATATAGGCACCCCGACACATGTGCAGAAAAGCTGGGGTCAGGTGTTCTGTCCTTTCTCTGATGGAACCATGCCAACTACCACCACAACCTAGAAGCTTAACTTAATATGTTTATTAAATACAGTGTAGTATGGGAGGACTTAGCTAGTATGTAGGAGATCTCTGTAGGTAAGCAGTCTCAGCCTACAAGCATCTTGAAAAAGAAAGCTTCCCTTGATAGGTTTTGTACATAGTGGTTAGGTATTCTTCAATACTAGTACCTGGACCAGAAGGGAGCATTGCCTTTCTGAACCTGACCTACGAGAACGATTCTGCCAGTTTCCCATGGATTGGAGGCCTTGGTCTTTAGGTCATGTCATATCAATAATGCATACCTACTCAGGGACTCCATCCACTTTTTACATATTCATTCAGGGTTTCCTCCATTCCTCACACACTCCATCAATACCGGTCACCAGCTCTCATCCACCAAAGGTAACATTTGCAGCTCAGACAACCTCATTCCTGTTCGACTGCATGTAAATGGAATTTTGTAGTCTGTGCTTTTACATCTGGCTTCTTTCGCTCATCAGAGTGTTCATAACATCCAGTACTGCTGCTGTACTGACCACAGTTTGATGTCCTTCTAGAGTGGTACTCTAGCAGGACTTTGTAACAAGTGTAGTATCCAGGCCGTTCCAGGTGGATCTGTTCCAGGTTAGGGCTGTTCTGAGCCACACGCATGACATGTTGTTTTTGATGACACTGTCTGTGATTTCTGATTTGAATTTTGTATGCTGTGCATAAATGATGTTTATAAAAGTTATAAAGATATTATCCCTGCCTTTTTTTGTTTTTTTGAAATATGATCTCAGTGCAGCCCTGGCTATCTTGAAACTTGCTACGTAGACCAGGCTAAGCTTGAACTCAGAAAGATCTTCAGGACTTTTTAATTCAGGTGAGAGACTTAACCTCTTAGATGCTGGCAAGTAGGCAGAAAAATAAACAAACAAACAAATAATAATGCACAGAAGTATGATATTCATTAATATTTACTGAATCATCACGAAGCCAATACTTTGGAGGGAAAACAGAATTCCGCAAATTTCGCAGAGCCATAGGCATGCTCATTACTCGAGTTCTAGACCTCTGGGAACTGAAACTGAGATGTGAGGATAGCTCACACAAAGTTGTGGGGCTAGCTTGTGGAAAGTCACAGTGCAATGCCAAGCTGGCTTGGAGCTCATGCACTCAGCTTCCAACAGCACAGTGATTAGACAGGCTGGAGCTCAGGAGGCCTGTCAAGCAAGGAAAAGAGGAGCTGAAATTGCAGCAGCTAGTTCAGCCCAGCACCAGGGACTGTCATTTTCCTCCCTTCACGTCCTAATTAATCAAATCCTCTCGAACATGAAAGGGAGTGAGATTGGATTTTTGATAAGAAGAATGAAAGAAATCAGTTCCCATCTGGAGCCTTGAAAACTCTCCTGTTTAAGCCAACAGGGAACACTTCAGTGCAACCTGCAAGGTAATTTTCTAATTTCCCAAGAAGACTAGAAGATTTGGCTATGTCAAGACCAATCTAGATTCACAAGCCTTGGAGAATAGCAGAACAATTAGGGTCAAAGTTCTATAGTAAAGTTATGACAACTTCTGTTTTGTAAAAACCTAACTATGAAATGATAAATGATCTCATTCCTCCTGCTTAATTGAGCCAACATAGTCAGAAAAGTCGTGGTCCATATGTAAGTGAACAAGCCTGGTTATAAATCAATAAAACTTTATTGTGAAAATTAATGTCTGAGTTTCTTATAATTTTCATGTGCTCAGAAGTGTATTTATTATTATTAATTATTATTATTATTATTACTATTTTACATTTTTCTAATGAAACATTCAAGAACCACCCTTAATTTGAAAGCTACACACACACACACACATACACACACACACACACACACACACTGCACAGAAAGCAGAAACCTGAGTTTTGACCCTAGCTCTACCATTTGTTTTGTGGCTTTACATTTTTCAAAATTATATAGATAGATAGATTGATTGATGGACTTGAAGGAGGCATACACATACCATGGTATATGTGTGGAAGTTAAAGGACAATTTGCAGGAGTCACCTCTTTCCTTCCACCATGTATGATCTAGGATGACGCTCCAGTCATTAGGTTTCCAGACACGGCCTTTACTTACTGAGCCAACCATCCTGGTCTTTCTGTGGATTTTTACAGATGCTTAAATAATCCAAGCCTTGGTTCTTTTCTGTGTAGATGGCCACAGCAGGTGCTATGTATTTAGAACCTTTTTTGTGGCTGGCATGGAGCAGAGTACTTTATATGCTTGCCTCAAATTATCCTCATAATGAGCACTGGAGGCTAAGGGGCTCAGAATGTAGGCCAGGGAAAGAGGTGGCATTTAGCAGGCTGAAGCCCTGACTTCAATATTCAGTGCAACATAGAAAAAAAAGCATGAAAAGCTGAAATAGCAATGTTTCTATTTTGGATAGCTACAGTGACGAAAAGAGAATTTGTGGCCTCGTGTGGCCTTCCCCATTTCTTGACATTGATGCTTCTACTATGGAACATGGTGTCTCAAGGGGTACGATGGTTAAAGGGACACTTGTCTTGGAGGCTAGTTACATGGCCTGTTCTACCCATCTGGCCTACTTCCTGATGAAGATAAGTGAATGTCACTAGAGAAGAGCCTCATAAGAGGTACAACAATAAGCACGACTTTCTGAGGAAATAATCCCCAGCGTCTATCTTACATGTCACTCCTAGTTTTGAAGCTCACCACTTCTCTTGTTATTGAAACTCCCTCCAGTTTCCCCCTTGTCAGCTAGACACAGTTTTCTCTCTCTGCTAACTAGTGACCCAATAATATGCCTAACAGTCCAGCATTGTTCTGACACGGGGTTTGGTTCAGCTACTCTCTTGTCTGTATGTGTTCCTGATGTCTTATGTCCCTGCTGAGCTTGGACTCCATTCTCAATGCTCTACAGACGATACACTTTTGTTCTCAAATGGAGTGAAGTCTCTCAGATACATCCAGAAAATATGCTTTCTCTGCACTTCGGTTTACTTTTCAGTCATTGCTCAGAGCCCTCAGGCAGGCAGGCTAGAGCAGCCACAATGGGAAAGCCTGGCCCATGAGCCCTCCTGGATGACTTTGAACAACCATCTCTCTGAATCCAGCAGCTGCTAGCTGGTCTGTGTAGCAGTTTATTCCACTGACAAGTGAGACCGAGACTAACCTTGTAGGGCTTGGATAGTAATTAAATCAATTTTTCTAATTCTGGATTTTTTTTGAGTGATGCCAAACATTTACTGGTAGCATAGGTTGCCAGTAAATGTTTGTGATTATTGTTAATGTTGTCAATATATGTGGGCCCTAGATTTCCTCCTCACCAGAGAGTATAAAGGTGCAGTGTCTTATGGGAGTAGCTATCAACTCATATTCCAAAGCACTCAGACTATGAATACACCTTTGCTTAGTAGTCTGCCAGGAAAGCCTCCACTATCTGAACGAAAGGAATAACTGAACAGCTCCAAGTCCTCTGTCCAATATTACATTACCTTTTCTTTTAATAACACATTACCCACAACTTCAGTACCATGAAAAATACAGAAGTGCTGTAACTTGCCACCTTCCCCTGTTTGAACTGAGCAATGATGTCATGCATCCTCCCAACAAGGAAAGTTCTGGTTGTTAGCTTAGCATTTGTGGTATAATCTCAGGATTATTGAAAGCTCCAGTTGCCATCTACCTCTATTCTTATATGCTAGATTCTCAGTCTGTGCTTCACAACATAGATGGTTTCAATAGGGCAGGTCAGGAGCCGTGTTAGACTTGCTGCTGATTAGCTTTAGGTGCTGGCCTTTTAAGAGGTATACCAGATGTCTCTGCACTGTTACTAGTCACATTACTGTCAGGCTTTTCTTCTGCAAACATACTGTCTTCCATTTGCAATGAACACAAGTTATGAAACTGTATAATTAGCTGGTTACTCAAACTTTCACTCAGCTCTTGGCATGCAAACTCATTGCTGGAAAGGTTTCCAAGTTCTGATTTGCTCCTAATATCATTCCTTCTGCATTTATTATTTGGCTTATTGAATATAAGAAAGAATGTTTCACTGACTTCCACTTATATACTTCTATCAGTATGAGACCACTCATTCTTATTTTTTTCAACACATAATTTGCTACTAGCATTTTATTTTGTGCACAGATTTCCAGTTAGTCAGGGAAACACTACAATTTGGCTCCCATTCTAAGCATTCTTTGGATAATTCCTTACATTCCAGCACTACAGAGTCTCAGGCCTACTTTGTACCCTTTTTGCAGCTACTCCTGGAGTCATCCACTGCTACAGAGTCATGTAGATCAGAACAAGTTTGAATGAAAAGACCACAGGTAGAAACACAACTGCTAGAAATTAGGACTGTTCTAGGGATGTGGTTCATAGGCTCAGTTGACCTCTAGATAGTTTTCAAGGATCTTGATTGGACAGCATCCAGATGAGTGGAGAATTGGAAGTTATAAAGATAGAGCTAAGGAGGCTATGGCTAACATTTAGTAAGGGAAGTCAAGAATGGCAAATTTCTTGCAATGCACAGAACCATCTAGCCTAATAGAAAACTGCCCCACAAACAGCATCCCCACTAATAAATGGCACTCCAGTCCCTAGAACACCCACTACAATTAGTCTCTCTTGTGTTGTGCTCTCATGGGAACTTGTTTCACTCTTTTTACCTCATCCATTGACTTAATCATTATTTTTTCTTCTATTTAGTATCAAATGAATTAAGCCCACTGCCATATAGTCAAAGAAATAAAGACGTCATCATCGTAGGTTGAGTTTAACAAAGAATCTACTTCCCATTTACCATTTACTTTTCAGAAGAGCCTCTTCTACAGATTGGCTAGGAGTCCAAGGCTTCCAGTAAGACATGCCCACTACAGTGTGTGTGTGTGGTAATCTGTCACTGCCCCCGCCCTATAACAAACATCTAAGGTTTATGTGCTGAGCACTTTACTAAGAACCTTACATACGTTATCTCATTTAACTTCAGTAGTAGCCCTATAAATCAAGTGGTTTTATTACCCACTTGTACAAAGGATGTAGGTTTTGGTTCAGCACACACAGAAACTGTAGAGCTCTACTGTGACAACAGCAGCATTCAAAACCCCACAGGCAAATGCCTCTCTGCATATTTGGCTCATCCATGTGAAGACATTTCCAGTGAAATAAAAAATATAAAATCAAATAGATGTGTCACAAAATAATCTTTACCACAGAGGGATAAATCAAAGAACTAAATTAGGCTTTCAGGCCCTGCAAAGTCACTGTAAGTAGGCCATATTTCATTCGGTGGTTTCTTAGTGGCTTAAATGAAGGTCAAAATTAATCAGAATAAAGGTTTTCTGATGTCGTGAGGGAAATGCACAGTGAGATGTCTCCTGATAATATTGATTCTATGCAGCTCTTCTACAGCAGTCACTGAGGCAGAGTGTGCTACACTATCAATACAGTATGTAAATAAGTAACACTTACAGACCTTCATGAAACCAAAAGCGTGATGCCCAAGGCAAGGCTCCATGGCCAACACCTGTGCATAACTAGTCTTATGACACAGTACTCTCTAGATTCATGGTACCATTATTAGTGCTTTGAATTTTGAACTAATAGGTATTTGCTAATATCTTAGCTTATGCACCAAAACAGCACAAGATGTCATATCTAGAACAACCTCACCCCTTTCTGTCTTCTCTCCTGGTGCATATTGGATTCTCCTTTTATATTTTGTTATTAAAAATAGAGGTTTTTTTTCATATATTCTGTTTATGTTTTCTCCTCCCTCTACTCTCCCAGTTTTTCTCCACATCCTCTTTCATCTAGATTCATCCCTTTGTGTCTCTCATTAGAAACAGGCTTCTAATGGAATAATATAATATAATATAATATATAAAAGAAAGAACAAAAACTAGCACATTGGAGTAGGACAAAACAAACAAAAAGAAAAGAGCCCACAAAAAGTCACTAGAAACATATAAATGCAGAAACCCAATCATCTACATACTCAAAAATCCCATAAAAACACTAAACTGGAATAAAAATATATACACAAAGGACCTGTAGAAAAAAAACAAATAAATAAAAAACAAAAGAATATATAAAAATATAATATAATATTTTTAAAAGCCATGACAAACATTATGAGGCAAAAAACCTCCAAAGATGCTGTCGAATTCATTTTCTCTTGGTCATCTGTGGCTGAGTATGACGTCTGCTTTTAAGAATACTTTGTTTTCCCAGTGAGACTCCCTTAGAGAAAATGAAATTTTCATTTGTAGGTGGTTATCAGTTGGAGATAGCTTCTGGGTAAGCAGTGGCAGCATATGTCCACTTCTCCTTTCAGCTCTAGGATGCCATCTGATGCAGACCTGTGAATGCTGCCTGAGTTTCTGCAAGTTCATATGCATGCATCAGTCATGTTGATTTGATGGCCTTGTTTCTTTGGTGTCCTCCTTCTCTTCTGGCTCTGACACGCTAAACTTCCTCTTACAAACCTCTGAGAGTCGAATTTGATGGATGCATCTTTTTTAGGGCTGAGTATTCGGAGTTCTCGTACTATCTGCCTACTGCTTGATCCTGTGTCTCTGTATTTGTTCTCGTCTGCTGCAGGGGAAATCATCTATGATAATGGCTGAGCAAGACACTGATCTGTACCTCTATCTGGGGTCACTTAATGGGTTCTTTAGAAGCCAATTTCTGAAACAGGATTAGGTACACACGGCTTTGGGGAAAGTAACAGCAGTGAAAATTGATAGAGAAGGACTGACAGGAAAACACAGCATCTCATGATGTCAACTTTGTCCTCTCAAGAGCACTAAAGCATTTTCCTATATTGTGGAAATGAGTGGATGTTGCACCCCTAGTTAACTTAGTTCTTGGCAGAGGTTGTGCTTTGAGCTGCATTGTCTCAACCAGAAATGCAAGGTGAAACTCCAAGAGCCCAATCACTAAAAGGCAGCGTCAAACCTTATTGTTCACCACTGCATACAGTTCTTTGAAGAGGGATCTGAAGAGGTAGCCATGTGCAAGTTGATATCCCTTCTCTAGGCACAAGAGGCCATTTGGAGATATAACAAACAACACAATTACAATGGAAGTGTCCCAACTTCTCTATCACTTGAGCTTCTAACATCCCAAACCATTCATATGAACTCTCCTTACTAGGAAAACAAAATGTCTTCAAAAGGAAGCAAGTTGTCCACTTCCTCTGTTCACCCATAACTACACACACTCTTCCTCATGTATTTTCTCCTAGAGTGGAGAGGAGCACTGGTGATAAGGCTGAGCCATATCCTAAGGGATAATTCTCACTGAGGAACTCAATGCTTGCACACACTGGAATGGGAACTTAACACCCAGAAACAACCACCAATGACCCAGACTAGCAATGAACCCTACATAATGAGATAGTTGCTTTCTATATACAAGAGATATAAGGAGAATATTCATTTGAGAAGGATTTGTGTTTCATTGATTAAATATGACATCTTTATTGTTTGAAAGGCATTTCTAGTGGGGAAAGGGAAACACTGGCAGCATTTGTGACTTGGTGAGCTTATTTGAAAAAAAAATCTCAGGAACAAAGATTTGTAAGAACCTGCTCTAATGATAATGGATGTGATTATTTCTTTCCTAATTGAGCAGTAATGAGCGAGGTACAGGCTACTTCCCTGGATTAATAAAGAGCCAAGGAGTTGACAGTTTAGGCCATTAAGCTCAGCTGGTACTTCATCTTGGTGAAGGGCACAATGCCAGACTCATATTAATATTGTAAGAATAAGCCCAAAACAGTGAGACAGGAATTTATTTTGAGACAAAATTTTATGTGGCAATTAAGTACTTGACATGAAGTTGGGCAGTGCAAGGTCTATCACAAAATAGCTGTTCACCTGAGTTCTTCAAGTCCATTCCATTCAGAATTCCTTCAAGTATTTGGTTGTCAAAATAAAGATGAAAGAGAAGGGACTCTTGACAACAAACACACATACACACACACACACACACACACACACACACACACACACACACAAAGTTTCATAACAGTCACACAGAAATAAGCTATTATGACATACCCCCCTCTGACTCCCTGCTCCAGACTTAAAACTATACTCACGGTGCTGGACTGGCCCCAGAGCACTGCACAGTCTGAAGCTACACCACGGTTACTGTTTTCCAGTGTTCCTCTAGGAAAACCAGAGTGGTTCTCACTAGAGCAGCACAGTTGATCTAAAAGAATCATCTTTTACCAGAAATGAAAAAAAAAAAAAAAACCTTGTGTATGCACACCTGAGCAAGACATAACCTCTGCCACTCCGAAGACTTAATTCCACACAGAGATCACAGAGACCAGGGAACATTTACTTTCTTTTTTTTCACTATTCTGATTGAGGATCAAAATTTCAAATCACTCTCTGCTTGCTAGCATCTAGAAACTGCAATCATTATTTCAATCTACAGAGAAGGAAATGGTTGATATGTCTTAATCTGCCCTGTGAAACCTCCTATGCAGTAGTCAACTACTACTGTATCCATCCATTCTTCCAATAGAATTTTACAAAGCTATTACTGTGTAATGCCATGATTCTGGGACCCGAAGATGTGAAGCTGAATAAAATATAATCTCTGCTGACCTGCAGGATAGTGGAGTCTGATATATTAAGAAAAGGATGCATTAAGGTGTCATAGGTACTTTTAAAGGAGTGTGGAGAAGCATGGGATGGGGGTGTGGCTAATCTAGCCAAGCTCAGTAGGCAGAAAGGAAGAAAATTTAACCTTGAACATAAGAGATAATTTCAGGCAACGTTTATTTAAAAAAAAAAAAAAAAAAGCTTCCCAGGAAACAGAGATGGTGAATAAAGAGAATGGAAGAGTCAAAAGCTGGGCATGTGGGGAGCAGAAAGGGGTTTCCAGTGGCCACTCTCATCAGCATCGCATGATGTTCTTTCTGCAAACACCCTTTCTAACCAAGTGTGTGACTAGCAGCAGGATCCCTAATGAACCTGCTCATTTCTGATCCAAATTCTTGCCTTATATAAGCCAGAAGTGTTTACTCCCAAACTGGTTTCTGCAAGTCATATTCATTATTAAAATTGTGCAATTTAGCTAACATTAAAGAGCTGCTGTTTCTGTGAAAATTAAGATAGATACTTTGCAAAGTCTTGACATTTTTTAGTGAGTCACTAAAAAAGCTGCAGTAGAGTTAAGCTCAAGGGATGCAGCTATAAAAGATGAAGGAGGATTATAAAATTCCCTCCAATGAGATTCTGCATCAGATTGCCTTGCTTGTATCTCAACTTCTCACTCTAATTTAAAGAAACCAAAATTGAAAATCGTAAAAGCTACATTATGGGTATGTTTTATTCAAAAATGATGAGGAATAAAATTCAATAAAAGTCTTGGCCTTCCACTAAAGAAATGGCAAGCAAATGTACATTTATATTTTGTATTAATATGCTCTAGGAAGATTGTGTGTATGCCTCATTTCTTTAACCAAAGTTTTTATCAATTAACCAGATGCTAGTATTAGTGTGCTGGCTGAAAAGTTTCTGTAATAGAACAAAATTACAGTAGGATGAGAAATGATCTAACTAAAGAAGGCTAAAGGCTTCCAGAAGCCAGTATAGGGCATGTGGAGTTTATTCTGCAAATTGGTTAGTGGAAAAACCCACATCTTGCCAACCAAATGCAGGCTGCAGCTGATTTTCATAGTCTTTTTTGGGACACAGCCATACCCACTCAGTCTACTCTTGTCTATAGCTCATTCCAAATGATGGTAGTAGAACTGAGTAATTGTTACAGATACTATATTATATCCAGATGTTCAGAAAGGTTAGTGTGCGTTCATCAATGCATAAGATCCTCCCCTCTGCATAGGCAATTACCCCAATAACAACCTCATCCATTTGTGACCTAACACTGTTGCCTAGTCCCCGGAAAAAAAAAGAACAAACACAAAAGTAGAAACCTCACCTCTTGGGAACACATAGAGAATGGCAACCCTAATGCCATTAGAAACCCTAGCATATACAAAATCCACAAAGGATTCAAGGCAAGGGTTTGATTTTCATGGGAGAAGAATTTGCAAAGCTGAGGCTACACCACCCATGATAACCAGCCACACAGGTCTACAGAGTTGAGAGAGAGGGATTATGTCCATCATCCTGTAAGCTCTGAGTCCCAATCTGCAGTAGTGTTATAGTAGGACAGATATAGCTATCTGCAAAGCACTCATTACAATGCTCACCTTGTGTAAGCACCCAACTCCCAGACTAACAAAACAGCCAAGGAGAAATTCAAAGCCTATGCCTGACTAAGAATGACTTTACAGACAATATACCCAGGCTTGCAAAACTCTTGAATACATTAATT
This sequence comes from Arvicanthis niloticus, assembly GCF_011762505.2. NCBI lineage: Eukaryota > Metazoa > Chordata > Mammalia > Rodentia > Muridae > Arvicanthis > Arvicanthis niloticus. The sequence goes on along the minus strand of NC_047665.1, from coordinate 84,115,305 downwards.
CAACATTTCACTTAAATATCTTTGAAGAAATGTGCCCATTTTCAAAACATAGTCTTTGAAGAAATGTACCCATTTCCAAAACACAGTTTATTATAAATATATGTTCTTATTAATATTTCATTAATATAAATATTTCAAAATATACTTTATTATAAAAAGCTGCAAAAATATCACACACCAAAATAACTATACCCAATGTCTGTACATCTTAATGAACTTATATGTAGTTAGAGAAGCCATTTTGAAGCTGTGGAGACTCACACTGGAGTTTAAACTTTCGCTGTTTAATATATTCTTACACACTACAAAAAAAGAAAACTCCATGAGAGTTAGAAATAAATAATTAGTTTTATATCCTCTTTTATAACTTTCATTCATTACCTGGATTCAGTCCTTCCTCATCTCCTAATATTTAGCCTTTCTTGTTCTTTTTTGAACACATGTAGTATGTCCAGTTTTAAGCACAAGTAATATTTAGTAGTGCTACCTTTTGTAATTGTGTGTAACTGTATGTGTATGTGTTCACTTGTGTATGTGCCTACATGTGTGTATGCACATGTGTATGTATGTGTGCATGCATGCATGTGTGTATTTGTGTGTGTTCATGTGTGTGTAGAAGAACTTCAGACATGATCTTTTTTGAGTTAAAGTCCATCACTTGCTTGAAGCTCACAGATTTAGCTAGGCTGATAGCCAGTGAACCCGGCTATCTCTCTGCCTCTGCTGCATAGGGATTACAAATGCACCATTGTGACTGACTTGTTTTTGGAGGTGGAACTCAGGTGCACATACACAGCAAACACTCTTTAAAAGAGAGTAGCATCTAAGGCTACTCTTGTACTCCTCCATACATCATCCCATGTGTGCCATTCAAAAAAATGTGTAAGACTCAAAAAGAAACTGAAGTCCAATTGTTAAGACCCAACGCAGCCAGTAGAAATCAGAAAAGAGAGAAGTCCAGTGCATAGGCAAGAAGTTTCAAATAAGTATTATAAAGAAGGAAAAGACCTTGAAGTAGATGTTGTGAAATTTAACACATAATAGCAAATGCAGTCATGAAAATGTTCAACTATTAGAGAAATGCAAAAATAATCCATAGGAAGATGCTAGTACCTACATAACAGAGCAACACAAAGAAAATATACTGACAATATCAAATGTGACTAGCCACAGTATCTCTTATGCTGTGGATCAAAAGGCAGAGAAGTTGCAGCAATGTCTGAAGACAGTTCTCTATGATGAGACTTAACACTTACCCTGTGTTCCAACAAATTCATTACTCCCTCACTAGAAGAAGGAAAAGGTTATCCACGCAAAGCCTAGTGTGAATGTTCATCAGCTTTGTGTGAAATAGTTAAAAATTGGAAAGAAGCCAGATATCTTCCAATGGGTTAATGAGTAAACAAACTACTTTTCTATACCACTTAGCACCACTCTGAAGAAGATAAGGAGAGATAAACCATGCATGTAGCTTAGCTGAATCCTAACAGCCTCATGTCATTTTTAAAACACAGTATGTAATAAATAGATCATAAATTTGGACTTATACAAAATTCCAAAACTGGCAAAACTGTTACAGTGGACTGTTCAGTGGTTTGTAGGAGACAGGTGAGTACAGAGTGTGGCTAACATTGAGGAATTTGTTCAGCTATGAAACACTCTCGTATCCTAATGGTGGGAATAATGTTGTGAACATACATAAGTCTGAATATATAGTCATCAAAAAGTGGAGAAAGGGGGCTGGCAGAGAGGCATAAACATAAAAATATATAAATGAATGCTTGCAAAACCTGGTAATGAAAAATACGCAATGTTATTTTATCCATAGCCTTAGACCAATATCAGTCTCCAGGTTTTCGTTATTGTATTAAAGTTTCTAGTTTCAAGGGACTTGCTGAGCTATTTTTCCACTTTCTCTAAATTTACATGTATGTTAAAGTATCTGTGTGCTTGTACACACATGTGCATATGGGCAGAGGCCAGAAGAGTATGTTTACTGCCCTGAGCTAAACTTACAGCAACTGTGAGCCACATGATATAGATGCTGAGAATCAAACTAGGGTCCTCTTCAAGATCAATACCAACTGCCATCTCTCTATCCAACCCCCCCCCCCATTTTTCATTTCTAAAATGACTTTAAAATAAAATCTGTTAACATCTGGTAAACAAATATAGTAAGTATGAAACCGGTCTAAGAAAAAGGGCTGTTAGGCAACAATAGTCATTTTAGTAGATAGGGAATATCTACTGACATGGAAATACGAAGAAAGCTTTAAAATATCACAAGATTAATTTGAAGAACCATCTTCTGGCTTTAAGAAGCCAAAGCAAAAATTAAGTAACGATTGGGTCAGGCTCTATGCCCAGAAGTAATTGACTGACACAGAGAAACTCAGTATTTTAGTAGATGTTTGTCTCATTTAGCTGTGTGTCTGTGTGTGTGTGTGTGTGTGTGTGTGTGTGTAGTATTGGTCTTTTCTTTATTTTGATTTCTATTTTTGTGGTTTTTCTCTGTATGTGCTTCTTGGAGTGTTGGAGTGTTTCTGCTTGTTTGTTGAGAGAGAGAGAGAGAGAGAGAGAGAGAGAGAGAGAGAGAGAGAGAAGAGAGAGGGGAAACATAAGAGAAATTGGGAGAGGAGAAATCTGAGAAGGGAACACCTGAATTATCTTGATAGTTGACTCTCTACGCCATCAACTTGTACATTATCACCTCTTTGGGGTCAGACATCAAACATTTACACTGTGATTCATACCAGCAGCAAAATTACAATTATGAAATATTGAAAAAGTAATTTTATAGTCAGGGTTATCAGAACATGAGGAACTATATTAAAGGGTCACAGCATCAGAAAGGTTGAGAACCATTTTTCTACACAATCACACATATATTTAAAACTAAATTTTCACATACATGAAAACAATAAAGTTGTCTTGAATATTCCTATAATACACAATCTAAGTAAATATCAAAAGAAAAAAATTGAAACTGGTTCAATATCAATTCCTCAAAATAATAGTCAGTGGGAAAAACAGAATGAGAAAAGGGGAGGAAAAAAAACAGGGAGCAAGAGATGGAAAGAGAAAAAACCATGAAACAATGAGCCAAAGAATTGCTTGCATAATCATTAGAATATTCAAACATCCCGGTAGCTGAGGCAGACACCCAGCAGGGTCTGCACCCTTGGGGAGATTGTATCCTCAGACATCCCTAGGAGGCCAGTGTCCTCAGGGAGATAGGTAAGGCCAGTGGTGCACCGCCCTACACCCCAGATCCACAGCTGGGAGTAGGAAGCTTGAAGGACCCCCCTACAGGTACCCAATCCCGCCCTTGTGGAACTCCACTCCCCTTCTGTCCCTCTCCAGATCCATCCAGGTAGCTGGAGTAGACACCCAGCAGGGTCTGCACCCTTGTAGAGACTTTATTCATCCTGAGATATCCCTGGGAGGCCAGTCTTCAGGTAGGCAGACAAGCAGAGGGTCTGCACCCTTGTGGAAACTGTATCCTGAGACATCCCTGAGAGGCCAGTGTCCTCAGGGAGTCAGGTAGGGCCAGTTGTGCACTGCCCTATGCACCAGAGCCACAGCTGGGAGTAGGAAGCTCTCAGGACAATCCCCCCACCCCAGGTACCCAAACCCTGCCCTTGTGGAATTCCACTCCTCCTCCGCCCCTCTCGGGATCCTGGGGGCAGGAGCGGGCAGGAGCAGGCATCCAGTGGGTCTATACCCTTGTGGAAACTACATCCGGAGTCAGCCCAGAGAGGTCAGTGTCCTCAGAGAGGCAGAAACCCAGTGGGCCTGCACTCTTGTGGAAACTGTATCCTGAGATATCCTAGAGAGGCCACTGACCTCAGAGCAGGGGACACCATGCCCAGAGTCGTCCTAGAGGAGCCACGGAACCCAGAGCAGCAGTCACCTTATCCTGAGACATTCTAGAGGAGACACTGCACTCAGAGCAACTGGAGCTCAGGATAACAGGATCATAGAGACATCTGGACCCTGAGGAGTTCTGACACAAGAAAGATAACTGGAAAGACAGTCCCCAATCAGAACCAGTGAGAGAGGGTAACACTAGAGTTAACCAAATGGCAAAAGGCAAGCACAGGAACGTAAACAACAGAAACCAAAGTTACTTGGCATCACCAGAACCATAGCAAGCCCTGAACACCACATCACACAGGAAAAACAGAACACAGAATTAAAATCACTTCTCATGATGATGTTAGAGGACTTTAAGAAGGTCATAAATAACACTCTCAAAGAATTTGAGGAGAACATAGGTAAACAGGTAGAAGCCCTTAAAAAATGCAAGAAAATACAACCAAACAGATGAAGAAATTAAACAAAACTGTCCAGGATCTAAAAATGGAAGTAGAAGCAATAAAGAAATCTCAAAAGGAGACTACTCTGGAGATAGAAAACCTAAGAAAAAGAACAGAGGTCATAGATGCAAGCATTACCAACAGAATACAAGAGATAAAAGAGAGAATCTCATGTGCAGAAGATACCATGGAAAACATTGACACAACTGTCACAGAAAATGCAAAATGCAAAAAGCTCCTAACCCAAAACATCCAGGAAATCCAGGACACAATGAGAAGACCAAACCTAAGGATAATAGGTATAGATGAGGGTGAAGACTCCCAACTTAAAGGGCCAGTAAATATCTTCAACAAAATTATAGAGGAAAACTTCCCTAACCTAAAGTAAGAGATGTCCTTAAATATACAAGAAGCCTACAGAACCCCAAATAGACTAGACCAGAAAAGAAATACCTCCCGCCACATAATAACCAAAACATCAAATATACAAAACAAAGAAAAAATACTAAAAGCAGTAAGGGAAAAAGGTAAAGTAACATATAAAGGCAGACCTATAAGAATTACACCAGACTTCTCACCAGAGACTATAAAAGCCAGAAGATCCTGGACTGATATCATACAGACCCTAAGAGAACACAAATGCCAGCCCAGACTACTTTACCCAGCAAAACTCTCAATCAATATTGATGGAGAAACCAAAATATTCCATGACAAATCCAAATTTACACAGTATCTTACCACAAATCCAGCCCTTCAAAGGATAATTGGTGGAAAACTCCAACACAAGGAGGGAAACTACAACCTAGAAAAAGCAAGAAAGTAATCTTCCAACAACCCTAAAAGAAGGTAGCTATACAAACATAACACCACTGCCAATAACAAAAATAACAGGAAACAACATTCATTTTTCCTTAATATCTCTTAATATCAATGGGCTCAATTCTCGAATAAAAAGACATAGGCTATCACATTGGATACATAAATAGGACCCAACATTTTGCTGCATACAGGAAACACACCTTTGTGAAAAAGACAGACACTACCTCAGAGTAAAAGGTTGGAAAAGAATCTTCCAAGCAAATGGCCCCAAGAAACAAGCTGGAGTAGCAATTCTAATATCAAATAAAATCGTTTTTCAACCAAAAGTAATCAAAAAAGATAAAGAAGGACACTTCATACTCATCAAAGGAAAAATGTACCAAGAGGAACTTGCAATTCTGAACATCTATGCTCCAAATGCAAGGGCACCCACATACATAAAAGAAACTTTACTAAAGCTTAAAGCATACTTTGCACCTCATACAATAATAGTGGGAGAGTTCAACACCCCACTCTCAGCTATGGACAGATTATGGAAATAGAAACTAAACCGAGACACAATGAAACTAACAAAAGTTATGAACCAATTGGACTTAACTGACATCTATAGAACATTTCATCCTAAAACAAAAGAATATACCTTCTTCTCAACATCTCATGGTACCTTCTCCAAAAGAGACCATATAATTGGTCACAAAACAGGCCTCAACAGATACAAAAAGATTGAAATAATCCCTTGTACCCTATCAGACCACCATGGACTAAGACTGGTCTTTGACATGGACAAAAACAATGGAAAGCCCACATACACATGGAAACTAAACAATGCTCTACTCAATGATAACTTGGTCAAGGAAGACATAAAGAAAGAAATTAAAGACTTTTTAGAGTTAAATGAAAATGAGGACACATCATACCAAAATTTGTGGGACTCCATGAAAGCAGTACTAAGAGGAAAAATCACAGCTCTAAGTGCCCACAAAAAGAAAATGGAAAGAGCATACATTAATAATTTGACAGCACACCTGAAAGTGTTAAAACAAAAAGAAGCTAATATACCCAAGAAGAGTAGATGGCAGAAAATATTCAAACTCAGGGCTGAAATCAACCAAGTTGAAACAAAAAGAACTATACAAAATATCAACAAAACCAGGAGCTGGTTCTTTGAGAAAATCAACAAGATAGACAAACCCTTAGCCAGACTAACCAAAGGGCGCAGAGACAGTACTCAAATTAATAAAATCAGAACTGAAAAGGGAGACATAACAACAGAAACAGAGGAAATTCAAAAAAAAAATTGTCAGATCCTACTACAAAGGCCTATACTCAACAAAATTGGAAACTCTGGATGAAATGGACAATTTGCTAGACAGATACCAGGTACCAAAGTTAAACCAGGAGCAGATAAACCATCTAAACAGTTGCATAACCCCTAAAGAAACTGAAGCAGTCATTAAAAATCTCCCCACCAAAAAAGTCCGGGGCCAGATGGTTTTAGTGCAGAATTCTATCAGACCTTCCAGGAAGACCTAATACCAATTCTCTTCAAACTATTCCACAGAATAGAAACAGAAGGAACAATACCCAATTCGTTCTATGAAGCTACAATTACGCTCATACCTAAGCCTCACAAAGACCCAAAACGAAAGAGAACTACAGACCAATCTCTCTTATGAATATTGATGCAAAAATACTCAATAAAATTCTTGCAAACCGAATCCAACAACACATCAAAGCAATCATCCACCATGATCAAGTAGGCTTTATCCCAGGAATGCAGGGATGGTTCAATATTTGGAAATCCATCAATGTAATCCACTACATAAATAAACTCAAAGAAAAAAATCACATGATCATCTCACTACATGCTGAGAAAGCATTTGACAAAATTCAACATTCCTTCATGTGGAAAGTCTTGGAAAGATTAGGAATTCAAGGTCCATACCTAAACATAGTAAAAGCAATATACAGCAAGCCAGTAGCCAACATCAAACTAAATGGAGAGAAACTTGAAGCAATCCCACTAAGATCAGGGACTAGACAAGGCTGCCCACTCTCACCCTACCTATTCAATATAGTACTGGAAGTCCTAGCTAGAGCAATTAGACAACAACAGGAAGTCTAAATAAATAAATAAATAAATAAATAAATAAATAAATAAATAGGAAAGGAAGAAGTCAAAATTTCACTATTTGTAGATGATATGATAGTATACTTAAGTGACCCTAAAACTTCTACCAGAGAACTCCTAAACCTGATAAACAACTTCAACAAAGTGGCTGGATATAAAATCAACTCAAACAAATCAGTAGCCTTCCTCTATTCAAAGGATAAACAGCCTGAGAAAGAACGTAGGGAAATGACACCCTTCACAATAGTCACAAATAACATAAAATACCTTGGTGTGAATCTAACCAAGCAAGGGAAAGATCTGTATGACAAGAACTTCAAGTCTCTGAAGAAAGAAATAGAAGATCTCAGAAGATGGAAAGATCTCCCATGCTCCTGGATTGGCAGGATTAATATAGTAAAAATGGCCATCTTGCCAAAAGCAATCTATAGATTCAATGCAATTCACATCAAAATTCCAAATCAATTCTTCATAGAAATAGAAAGAGCAATTTGCAAATTTATTTGGAACAACAAAAACCCAGGATAGTGAGAACTATTCTCAACAACAAAAGAACTTCTGAGGGAATCACCGTCCCTAACCTCAAACTATACTACAGGGCAATAGTAATAAAAACTCCATGGTATTGGTACAGAGACAGGCAGGAAGGTCAATGGAATAGAATTGAAGATCCAGAAATGAGCCCACATAGCTATGGTCACTTGATCTTTGACAAAGGAGCTAAAATCATACAGTGGAAAAAGGACAGCATTTTCAGCAAATGGTGCTGGTTCAACTGGAGGTCAACATGTAGAAGGATGCAAATCAATCCATTCATATCTCCTTGTACAAAGCTCAAATCCAAGTGGATAAAAGACCTTTACTTAAAACCAGATACACTGAAACTAATAGAAGTGGGGAAGACCCTCGAATACCTAGGCACAGGGGAAAAGTTCCTGAACAGAACACCAATGGCTTATGCTCTAAGATCAAGAATTGACAAATGGGACCTCATAAAATTACAAAGCTTCTGTAAGGCAAAGGACATTGTCAATAAGACACAATGGCAACCAACAGATTGGAAAAGATCTTAACCAATTCTACATCAGATAGAGGGCTAATATCCAAGATATACAAAGAACTCAAGAAACTATAGACAACCATATAACGCTATTAAAAATGGGATACAGAGCTAAACAAAGAATTCTCAGCAGAGGATACTCAAATGGCTGAGAAGCACCTTAAGGAATGCTCAACATCCTTAATCATCAGGGAAATGCAAATCAAAACAACCCTGAGATACTACCTCATACCAATCAGAATGGCTAAGATAAAAAACTCAGGTAATAGTAGATGCTGGCAAGGATGTGGAGAAAGAGGAACACTCCTCCATTGTTAGTAGGATTGCAAGCTGGCACAACCACTCTGGAAATCAGTCTGGTGGTTCCTCAGAAAACTCGACATAGCATTACCCGAGGATCCAGCTATACCACTCCTGGGCATATACCCAGAAGATGCTCCAACATATAATAAGGACATATGCTCCACTATGTTCATAGCAGCCTTATTTATTTATAATAGCCAGAAGCTGGAAAGAACCAAGATGTCCCTCAACAGAGGAATGGATACAAAAAAATGTGGTACATCTACACAATGGAGTATTACTCAGCTATTAAAAATAATGAATTCGAGAAATTTATAGGCAAATGGATGGATCTAGAAATTATCATCCTGAGTGAGTTAACCCAATCACAAAAGAACACACATGGTATTTACTCACTGTTAAGCAGATGTTAGCCCAAAAGCTTGAAATAGCGGAGACTCAACCCGCAGATCACATGAAGCACATGAAGAAAGAAGACCAAGAGGGGATGCCTCAGTTCTACTTAGGACGAGTAACAAAAATACTCAAGGGAGCAAAATGGAAACAAAACATGGGACAGAAACTGAAGGAGGAGCCATCAGGAGACCATTCCACCTGGGTATCCTTCCCATGTACAGTCACCTAAGCTAGACACTGATGTGGATGGCTGGAAGTGCATGCTGTCAAGAACATGATATAGCTGTCTCCTTAGAGGTCTGCCAAAGACTAACACATTCAGAGGACGATGCTCACAGCTAACCAGCTATATGATCAAGGCTTTCCCAATGGAGAACTTAGAAGACTGAAGGAGCAGAAAGGGTTTGTGACCCCAGGAGGAAAGCAACAATACCAAACAACCAGAGCCGCCCCCCCCCCCCCGGGTCTAAACCCCCAGCCTGGGAGCACATAGGGATGGACCCAGGACTCCAGCGGTATATGTAGTGGAGGATGGCCTTGTCGGGCATAGGTGGGAGAGGAATTTCTTGGTCCCATAAAAAATGAACACAGAATGGGGGGGGGGAAGTGAGGGTGGGGAGGGGGTAGTGGGGGGTAGGTACAGGCACTGTCTCATAGAAGCATGAGAGGGGATGGGATAGGAGGTTTCTGGGTGGTAGGAGGAAGTGGGGTAAGGGGATAAAATCTGAAAGGTAAATATAATACCCAATTTTTAAAAAAAGATGAAAAAAAAGGAGAAAAAAGAGAAAAAAGATAAAAAAGAAAGAAAAAAAGAAAAATAGGAGATTTAATAATACAAATGGAAGGATTTAGAAATTTAGGAGGCAGTTTATGTTAATGGAAACAACATCACAGAAACTGGAAAATCACACCCTCATAGAAACACGAGGAGGGGGGATGGGATAAGGGGCTCCTGGGTGGTGGGGGGAATGGGATAAGGGGATAGAATTTAGAACACAAATATTATAACCAATCAAAAAAGAAAAAAAAAAGAAAAGTTGTTAGAACCAACATCTTTAAAAAAAATGTCAGCCCTCTAGGAAAAAAATTTTTTTTTCTTGATACTAAAACTTGTTCTGAGAATTGTATATTGCAGAATACACAGCCTCGGTGTATCTACTCATCAGGCAAACTGAGCAGACCCTCTCAAACCTCTGATGTCCTGGAATTCCAACTGGATGCAGTGAAGACACAGTGTCAGAGGCTTATCAATTTACTCTTCCCCCCACCCCTCTTCTCATATCTCAACGCCCATAATCAGCTTGAAGAAGTTAACGAAGAGTCAGTGCCCCTATTCCCTGAGCTGGGGGACTAATGTGGTTAATAATGGTCTGTCTTTCTAGGGAAAAGTAGAGCTTTTGTTGGAACAGGGAGGATTAACTAGGATTTATTGCATAGCCACAACCTATTGATAGAAATCTGTATAATTAGTATCAAGATGAAGTTACAATCTCTTAAATGGTACAAAATTTACTTTGATTTCAAATTTAAGGTTTTCATTGGTATGAGTTTCTTATTGATATAAAAATGACATGAATATTGGTACTCGCATAGGCATTGTGCCTGTATAACACATTTAGGAATACAAGGCTTAGACCCAGTCCTTCTTTAACTTTTTTAACAGATTTGAGTTGGTTAGCTTGTGAGTTAAGGGACTATAGCAAATTCATGGCTTGGAGTTTATTGTTAGGGTGTTCTCTATGTTTTATTTGGAAATAGCTGAGAGGAGTTAACAGACAGCAGTCCAGTTTATCTTACATGGATAGTTGGTTTTCAAAACGTCAGAAGTCCACAGAATCGATGTGACAAACATTTCTATATTAATGTTCATTTTGATTAGAGACATGTCTGCTCCTGACAGCTTCCTGTCTTGGATTCTAAGACAAAATTGTGCATCTCTGCACAACTCCAGTTGTGCAGAGACAGGGACAAGGCAAGAATTGCCTCTTTCTATCTACAGACAAATTACTGTCCAGAAAAGGACACACTTGCAGAATAGTCGACTGATTATATCTGCCTAGACAGATATAATCTGCATCACTAAGGTCTGTTAGATGATTCTGGGCCAGAAGGCTAAAGATTTGATGCTCCAACGTTCTGTAGTATAAGGGCTGTCCAGGTGTTCAGTGGTCTCTATAAATTGGCTAAGTTTTAGAAGCTATGCTTTGTGCTTCCCATAATTTCAGTTAACTCAGTCATTCTAGATTTCTGACGGGGTTGAAGACCTATAGTCTCATAGCCAATCCTGGCTATTTACTTTGAGAGAAAAGATCTGAGTGGAACTTTTCAGCTGACATTTATTCTAAGCCAAGAAAAAAGCCAGGTTCAAAACTAAGTGTTTTAGTTAGGACAGACGACAGAGGTTCTGGTTAGTCAACAAAATGATGGACTGGGTATTAGGATTATCTTGTACCTCACTGGTACAAATAGGAATAATTATGCTCTAATTGTATTTTTGAGAGAAAAGTTTTATTTTAACAGGAAGGGTGATATGTAGGAGGAGCTAAGTGGGAAGGAGTACTGAGAAGAAGAGATGGAGTAAGGAGAGGAGAAGATGAAGGAAAGGAGAAGCAAGGTGATGAGAGAAAGAAAGGGGGGGCATGGAGGCAGATGTCCACATGTCTCAACCAGTCAAAGACAGTTTATATATCTAGGTTGGGTACTGGGTTACACTTCTGACTGAGCATTACCAATTGTATAAAGCCTTTGACTAACACTTAAAAAAATTGTATAAAAGCAAAAAGGACAAGGGGACATGGGATAGGGGTTTTTTAGGGAGGGGAAATTGGGAAAGGGGATGGCATCTGAAATGTAAATAAAATATAAAATAAAATAAAAAGAAAGAAAGACTATAAAAAAAGAATACTCAAACATCAATGAATGGACTCAAATCATAGACTGAAAATTCACAAATAACCTAAAGCAGAATAATGATTTTAATAAAACAAGCAAAGATAAATCAAAGTGTGGAAAATATAAATAGAAACACTGAAGTCAGCCCGGTGAGAAGACAGTCTCGCCACATAAAAGGAACAAAGGCAAGACCTGCACAGACATCTAGTCAGAAACTGTTCAAGACAAAAGACCAAGCAGCATATTTAATGCTGACTGCAGAGGAAAAGATCGCTCAGATGTCTACATTTGGCAAAAGTATATGTTGAACACCAAGGTGATGTAAAGACGATTTTAAGATTTTTTTTTGATGCAAAAACAAAATGGGAAGCCTTCCAGAAAGGATGTATTTGAAACATGTTAAAGGGGCACAGATTGGTGTCTCAGTGGCCAAGGGCTCAAACTGCTCTTGCAAAGAACTTAAGTTTCATTCCCAGAATTCATGATGTGTGACTCAGTCATCCACAACTCCCATTCCAGGAGATCCAACACTCTTCTTGATGCTTCTCTTATGCCCACACTCATGCACATAGCACGTATACACAGATATACTCTCATATACATACTTAACAACAAAAATCAATCTTAAAAAATAAATATTATATGGGTCTCTGATGGGATGATAGTGATCCCAAAACGCACATGAAGAGCACTGAAAGAGCAAAATGGAGAAAATAATTCTAAAATGCAATTATTTTTATTTTTAAATGTTTGTTATTTTGAGAGGAATTTTATACAGTGTATTTTCATCCATATCCACCTTCTACACCTTCACACCCCAATCTATTCAGCTTTGAGTTTTATTAATTCTTGTTTGTTTTGTTTTTCCATTGAATACAGTTTGTGTTCTCCAGCTACTCTTTCATGTGGGGCCAGCCATGAATGTCTAGAAACCAGAAATAACACTATTACAGAAAACTGTCTCTGACTCAAGCTATCACACTGTTAACAACCGCTCAGCTAGAGTGAGGCTTCATGATGATCTTCCCTTGTCTATCCATGCTGAAGCTTTTGTCTGATTTGAGTTGCAGGAGTCTTTTGCATGCTGTCATGGTGGGTCTTATGGATGCTGTCATTACTGCTTGTTAGTTCATATATGCAATGTCCCTGCTGTGTCTAGGAACCCTTTGTTTCCGTGTCCATACTTCTGAATCTTAAAACCTTTCTATTCCATCTTCCTCAAAAAAACCTCTGAGACTCCGGAGAAGGATAGATATACTCCATTCAGAGCTGATTACTTTACAGTCTCTTATCGTCTTCATCTTAACCACTTAAGAGTCTCTGTGTTAATTGACTTATACTGAAAGAAGAAGGCTCTGTGATAAAAAGCTGTAAGATGCACTGATGTACAACTAAAGCAATAAGTTATTAATTGTTATTTCAATACTAGGTACATTTAGCAAAACAACAGTAGTAAATTCTCCCCTAGATCCTGTGATCTATCAAGCCACAGGTTCTTGGCCCTTTTAATATTTTCAGATATGGAATCCATCACATGGCACATGCCTTAGATCCAATCAAAAAGTGAGTGGTGGGCTTTTTTAACATTCATGTCATAGTTGCACCAGTTGGCATATCCTATCAGGCCAGCAGTTACAGGTAATTGTTCACAGGTGAGCTTGAGAATTACTTTTCTACTCTAGCAGCATATATCACACCTTCATGAAACATGAAAGCTTGCCGGTAGCGACGAATCTTCCAGAAGAGTACAAGCTTGATTTTTCCGTGTTCTAGACTCAAGTTTGTAGTATTTTCAGAAGGAGAGACAGAGTCAAGTTACAGAGATAACCAAGAATATTAAAAGTAGCCTCTAATGCTTGAGTTTCTTGTTTATGAAGCCTCTTTTTCTAACAACTCAGAAACATGCAACTTCTATTCGTACTGGTTTGTTTTTTTTTTTTTTGCCATTGTGTGGTGTCTAGTAGGGTATTATCCCTACACTGTAGGGTAGCTACATTTAAACTATTTTAATAGACTGGTATGCATGTATTTGGGGACATTTACAGTAGGTTTCCATGCAGATTTTTGAAGGACTCTTAATGTTAGTTATCCACCCCCATATTCCTTCTTCTAGCCTGCCCTCCCACACCTCATCCAAATTTAACCCTTCCTGTTCCATTACTACTCGTTGCACTTTGTACTGGTATGTTCTATCTTCTCTACCTTGAAAGCAACCCCACTATAAGGCTCCTTACTAATTTCCTAGCCTCTGTGGCTTTCAAAATACAACGTATTTATTCTGAAGACTCAAAGCTAACATTTACAAATGAAAAATAAAAGTTGTGCAATATCTGTCTTTTTATTCTTGAATTAACTCACTCAGAATAATTGTTTCAAGCTCCATTAATTTTCCTGAGAATTTTATAATTTCATTTTTAACAGCTGAATAATATTCTGCTATATAACTGTACCATATTTTTATTACTCATTCATCAATTGATGAACATCTAGGCGTCTCCATTTCCTGGATATTATGAATACAGCATCATTGAACATGGAGAGCAAATGTTCTCCAGTAAGATGTAGAGTTCTTTGTGTATGTCCAACAGTGACAGAGCTGGGGCAGACCTACTCCAGCTTTTTGAGGAAACACCACACTGATTTTTATACTAGCTGTATCAATTTTTGTTCCCACCAGCAATGTATAAGTGTTCCCTTTCCCCACAGTCATGAGAGTATTTAATGTCAAAAGTGGCTCGTTGTTGTTGCTGCTGCTGTTGTGTTTTGTTTTGTTTTACCTTGGCCATTCTGACTTGCTGAGCTCTCAAAGAAGCCTCAACTTGCACTTATCTGATGGCTAATGCTGTTGAGCATTTTACACTGTTACTCAGCCATTTTGAGTTCAGTTTTTGAGAACTCGTTTGGTTCCATGCCTTTTTTAATTGGAATGGTTATTTTCAAGATGTTCAAGTTTGTTTTTTTTTAATTCTTTGTCTATTGTAGACAGCAACTCTCTCAAATGAATAGCTGGTAAGGATTTTCCCCATTCTGTGGGCTGCCTCTTCACTAAAGTGATAGTGTCCTTTAATGTACACTCACATTCCTGTTCCATGTAATCCTATATGTCAGCTGACGGTCTTAATGTTTGTGCTATTGTGGTTCTGTTCAGAAAGTCTCTTTCCTGTGTCTATAATAAGTTCAAGTGTATTCCCTACTTTGTCCTCTATCTTAGTCAAGATTTCAAGTTGTATGCTAAGGTTCTTGATCCAGTTGAAGTTCAATTTTGTGCAGGATGAGAAGACTCTGATCTCATTCTTCTACATGTAGTGATGAAATTTAACAAGCACATGTTGTTGAAGATTGTCTTTGTCTCCTGTGCATATCTTTTAGCAGCTTTGTCAAAAATCATGTAGGCATAGATATATAGCCTTATATTTAGATCTTCAGTTCTCTTCCAGCATTCAATATATGTGGTTTTTATATAAGTCCTGTGCTGTCTTTGCTACTATAAGTCTGTATTATAACTTGAAATCAGAGATTATGATACCTCCTGCATCCCAAATATACTTCAGAATTGTTTAAGAAATTCTGAAATATTATTTCAAAATTGTTCAGTTTCTATGAAGACTTGTAATAGAATTTTGACTGCAATTGCATAAATATACATCAATGGGTATATAAATTGAATTTGATAGGGTAGCCATTTACCGTTTTAGCCCTACCAGTCCACACACACACATGGCAAATCTCTTCATTATCCGATGTCTTCTTCAATTTTTTCTTCAATGACTTAAAGTTACTATACAAGTCTTTGCTTGTCTTATATTTATTCCAAGATATTTTGAGGCTGTTCCTTGTTTTCTTTCTGTGTATGCTTGCTGTTTGTTTAAAGGAAGCCTATTGTTTCTTTGTTGTATTTAATGCTTAACACTAAACAAACCATCCACTTTGGTGGTGTGCATTTCTTGCCACCCACCAAAGTGTTCTGGATTTTCAAATGAAAGACAGACAGACAGACAGACAGACACACACACACACACACACACACACACACACAGCCTTATTTTTAATATGCCTAAACAGGTCAAAGGCTGGGTCACTCTCAAACTTCCACATTACTAATACCTCCCCTCTGATACTCCTGAATTATTACTTGCTAAAATCTATATTTCATCTTTTCTAGCCTAGACCCAATGGGGAAAGGGGCCCCTGGGGGCTACTCTTCCTGTGCTTTTACAGGTCTGTATGTGTCTCTCCTGCAGCTCTGAAACCTGATCTCCCTTCTTCTCTGGCATAGAGGTTCTAAATCCTTCTTCCCTGGGTTCTCATCCCTGGGAAATCTAAAGTCCCACCTCTACCTCCTTGCCCAACCATTGGCCTCAACAACTTTATTTACCAATTATAGCCAACTGGGACAGGAACCATGGCATCTTACATGTAGATGTGTGAATTCTCGTGTAATTTGGGAATCCAATTAACCTAATATAAACAATATACCAAATACACAACAGGTTTTTTTTGGGGGGAGGGGGCTGTTTTGTTCTTTGATTTGGTATCCTGCTTCTTTCTTTTCTTTACCAACTGTAGGACTTCTATGGCGGGGCCTTTAGGATTATATATATATTTTTTATCATCTGAAATGAGAATAATTTGACTTCTTATTTGTATCTCTTTATTTCCACCATTTCTCTTATAATTCTATCTAAGGACAGTATTGTGTTGACCAGGAGTAGAGGATGGACTTCCTTGTCTTGGTCTTGATTTTAGCAGAAATGTTTTGAGTTTTCTCTGTTTAGCATGATGATGTCTTTGTATTGGTTGCATATTGCCTTTATTAAGTTGAGATCTGCCCCTACCACCTGTATCCCTAGATTCTCTGGGGCTTTTATTATAAAAAGATTGTGGATTTTGTCAAAGACAATTTTAGCCTCTAATGAGATAATTATGTGATTTCTGTCCTTGAGTGGATACAATTTATATTATTCTGATGGGTTCTTAAATTTAGTTTACAAGTATTTCATTAAGAACATCTGCATATACATTCTTTAGGAGGATTGGCAACAATTTTATTTTTTGTTGTTGCTGAATATTTTTCTAGTTTGTGTATTAGGGTAATATTGGATTCATAAAAAGTTTAGAAGTGTCTCTACTTTCGTATGTATGGAATAATTTGAACAGATTAGTGTTATCTCTTTTTTGAAAGTCTTGCAAAATTCTATAATGTATCCATCCAGTTTCAACTTGGGAAATTTTTTCAAATTATTCTTTTATCTCATTCTTTGTTATGAGTCTACTTAAACACTTTATCCTGATTTAATCAATCATATTTATAAATTCATCCATCTTATATTTTTCAGTTTAGTGGAGTATAGGTTTTTAAATTATATCTTCATAACTTTCTAAATTGTCTCAGCATATACTGTAATGTCTCCCTTTTCATTTCAAATTTTATTAATTTAGGCCATCTGCTTTTCTTTTGATTGATTTTCTTTCCTGTCTATCATTTGATTAATTTGCCTAAAATTTTGTCAATTTTGATAATCTCTTCAAGGAACCAATTTCTTATTTTATTCAATCTTTGTATTGTTTTTAATTTCAATTTTATAAATTTTGGCTTTGATTTTTTTAGCTCTTCTTTTCTACTCTTTTTTGTGTGTATTGTATGTTCTTGTTTTCCAGAGGCCTCCAGATATAGCATTAAATTATTAATGTGAGATTTTTATAGTTTTTTAAATGTAGACAGTACTACAAACTTTTCTCTTAAGACTGAGAGCCATATATGTATATATATATATATATATATATATATATATATATATATATATATATATACATATATATATATACACATACATATACACACACACGTCTCTAAGATTTTGGAATGTTGTGGTTTTTAGTTTTTTCAGTTGTAAGAATGCTCTCTGTTTTGTTCATGATTCCTATCTTGATCCAATCTTCATTAGGTTGTGTGTTGCTTTGTTTCCATGATCTTGTGTAAAGTACTGTTGGTTTTATTGTCGACAACCACTTTTATTCCTTTGTGATCAAATAGTATGCATAGTGCTATTTCATTCTTCCTAAATTCCATAGGCTTCAGAGGAAAACTGCATTCTTTTTGTTGGATGGAACATTCTATAAATACCTGCTAGATCCATTTGATTTATGATGTCATTTGTTTCAATGTTTACTGAATGACCATCTACTGATAGACTATTGAAGTCAGTTATTATCACTGTTTTGGGATCAACCTGTGATTTTATATCTAATAGTGCTTCTTTTATGAAATTGGGTGCTCTTAGGTTTAGTACATATATATTTATATTTACTTATTAACTGCATTATTTATACTTAATATATAACTATATATTTATAATATCCTCTTAATAGATTTTTTCTTTAATGAGTATGAAATGTCCTTTCTTATCTCTTCCTGTTAGTGTTACCTTAAAGTTTATTTTGTCTGATATTAGAATAGCTATAACTGCTTGTTTCTTTAATTCTATGTGCATTTATGCTTTTTCCATCTTTTCAAACCTAAGGTGGTATCTATTGCTAATGGTGAGGTGTGTTTCTGGAAGCAGCAAAAAGATGGATCTGGTTTTCTAATCTAATGCTTGGTATTGTGATCTGGCCTGTCATCTCTAGTCTTTTGGAACTTGTAGAATATACATCCAAGCCCTTGTTGTTTTCAAAGTTTCCACTGGAAAGTCAAGTGTTATCCTGAAATGACTGTCATTATGTGAGATATGTTCATTCTTTGTTGATGCTTTCAATGCCCTTTTCATGTCTGCTCATTCAGTCTTTGTATTAGGAGACATGGGGAGTTTCTCTTCTCCTCCTGTCTGACAGCCTCTATGCCGTTTGCACATTAATAGACATCTTACTCTTAGATTTCAGACATTTTTCTCATGATTCTTTAAAAAAATATTTTTTCTGTGCCTTTTTAGCCTATGTTTTTTTTAATGTCCTTCTATGCCTATTCATAGGTTTGTTGTTGTACAAAGTTTTAGAATTTCTAAGTGTTCCATTCCTGCTGTTTTCTTGAGATTTTGACATTTCCTTTAACTTCTATTCTACCTTTTTCTTTGAGACCTGATATTCTCCCTCTACTTAGTTAATCTGTTGGTAAGACTTTCCTATAAGCTGTTTATCTGACTTGTGAGTTTTTCATTTCAACATTTATTTCATTTTAGCTTTTATTCAAAGGGTATCTCTTTATTAAATTTCATTTTTATATCTTAAATTGTTTCCCTCTTTGATTCAAGTGTTTCTGTTTTCACAGTTATCGTTCAACCATCTGTTCATATCATCTCTGAACATATCATATCTTGAACATATAACTATTGTGTTGAAATTTGGAACTTGAACATATAACTATTGTGTTGAAATTTGTTTTGTGCATGAATTAAGTTGGTTTTCTCGGGGTGGGGGCATTACGATGGGACATTGATTTCTAGAGGAAATACATTACTTTGTTCAGTCCTGTTGTTTATGGTTTTAAGATAGAACCGAGGCATCTGGAGTTAGATGATTGGTAGTGTCTTGACATGGTTATCTTGCTTTTGTTGAGTAGTTGTTTGTATTCTTGTTTGATATTACCCTAATCTTGTTTAACTGTGAGCAAGCTAAATGGTGCTCAGTGTTCAGTCTTAGGGCCACTCTGCTGGAGTGCAAATGGGTTGTCAGACATGGTCTCAGTTCATCTTTGAATAGGATCAACTTCTTTTGCAGCCTTAGAAGACTATATCTGTCAATCTTCTGAAATTTGCAAAGAGTTTTCCAAACTTTGAAGGCAGTCCATCAGTTCTGGTTCATTAGACTTCATGTGCAAAGAGGGAAGAGTGTGAGACAGCTAACAAACAGGTGACTGGGAGATCTATCTGGAATTTAGGGTTGGACCTGGGGTTGGTTCCTGTGCTAAGCAAAATGGTGGATTTGGCACCTGATAGGCTAGCATCTAGGACATCATTTTTCATATTTTTAAATGACAACAGTAAATGGTAAATTTATAATAAAATTGTAGCTTTGTGTTTTATAATGTATGTAAAACCTAAATACCTAGACAGTAGCATAAAATGTGTGAGTAACTTGGCCATATCAGGCTGAACATTATAGAAAAAATTGTACAATATTCGATGAGAGTAAACAATGAAAAAACAAAGCCATAAAATATAAGCCTTCAATTAATATCAAACAAAATAGAGATGATAAGAATCTAGCAGAAAGAAAAATGAAATAATATATCCACTATCACAAGAAGAAATAGAAGAGAGGAGATGTACAAAACCTAAGAAAATGCAAAATAGCAGAACTCAATACAACTACATCAATGGTAGAACTGAATATAAACTGTCTAGTGCCCTAGGAAAGCCCAAACTCATTAATGTTCTGTCTTAATGAGTTTACCCTCTGGCATTCTCAGAATTAATTTAAGGTGCTACCATTTACCAGTGAAACCCATAAAAGGAATATTAAAAAAAATTAACATCACTTATTAAATCCTTATTTCTCCACATAAAGTTGATCCCAGCCCACATTCATCTCCACAGCTTTAATCTGCTCACAAGCATCAGGCCAATTATCTGTTTCTCAGATTTCCACACAGCTCTCCAACAATGCAATGTCAGTGCAATGCAGTGCGATGTCAATTCCAGTAGCCGACCTAAAAAACTGATCCTTTCCTCAATAATGAAATAAATTTGTCTATAACACATTCCAAGACACAAAGTTTAATTCTTGCCACTTCCTAACTCCTATTTTAAGTGTTTGAAGCAACAAACTGATATACTATGCATAGATGCCATGTCACTTCTCATTTACTCTCTCTCACTCTTTTCTTCACTCAGCCACCATCCCTCATGTTCCTTTTACCTGTTTGACCTCCGTACTTTGGATTCGACCAAACTGTGGCATCACTCTCTCCTTCTCCCCACGCTACCCATTACTGTGCTTCACATTAGAACCCACATTCACATTGCACTCTGCCATAGTTTTCCACACATCACACATCATTTTCTAGTATCTTTTATGTAATGAATTGTAGAAAACAGGGGCATTCCGTGCATGTGATTGGCCCTTTAAAACTGTACCCTTTGTTCCCAAGCTCCTTTTAATTACCTCTTAGGGGCTTTTATTTGCAGTGTGTTCAATTACTAAGGTAACTAAATAGCATTTTACTGATCAGAGCTAGTATCATTTGCTTAATAGCAACAAGCAAATGCTATCGTAGAGTTACATGGCCACTGCACAACCAGAAATAGGCTTATTTAATACTAAGCTCCAGGGAGACACAGATTTTACCAGAATACTCTATAATTGTTCAGATAGCCATTTAGATCTAATGAAGCATCAGTATTTTTCCCATTATTTTTCAATTAAGAAAAGAGTAAACCAACAGAGAATATCCCAACAAGGTCATCATCCATTCCATTCAGTCAGTCCATTCATTCCTCCCAAAATAAGCTGTTTTGTCTTGTTTTATTGTTCATAGCTCACAATCCTCAGGCTCTTCATAAACCTGCCCTATGTTGTCATAGAGCCATTTCAATGGGAGATGGCTCAGTGGGTAAATTCATTCACTGAACAATTACAAGGACCTGCCTTTGGACCACCAGAACCCATATAAACGGAAAGATATGGCTATGTAATCCCAGCATTGTGTGGAATAGAGACAAGAGAATTCTTGGGTCTGGCTAGTTAGCCACTCTAGCTGAAAAACTGGCAACCTTAGGTAATTCAGGTAACTTAGGTAGATACCTTTCTGAAGGAAATAAAGTACAGAGTGATTAAGGGGTAGACCTAATGTCCTCCTCTGGCTTCTGTGGGCACATGCATCTGCATACATATGTGTACATTCACTGCACATTCATTTAACACACACACATATACACAAAGGGAAGGAAGGAAGGAAGGAAGGAAGGAAGGAAGGAAGGACAGAGGGAGGGATGGAGGAGGAAGGAAGGGAGGAAGGAAGAGAGGGAGGGAGAAAGGGAGGAAGGAAGAGAGGCAGGGAGAGAGGGAGGAAGGAAGGAAGGAAGAAAGGAAGGGAGGGAGGGAGGGAGGGAGGAAGGAAGGAAGGAAGGAAGGAAGGAAGGAAGGAAGGAGAAAAATAGAACTTAAGAGAGAAGGGAAAAAAACCAGGGTGTTTCTCACAGTCCAGAATTGCCGCAGGATTTATTTTTTTTCCAGATTTCAACAATTTTCATGTTGTTCCTGAGTACTTCTCTTTGGTACTTCTTACTGTTGTTACCTAAAGAGAAACAAAATGGCAGACAGAGAGACAGGCATAAGACTTGGAAGCTCCCAGTTAGGCCACTGAGAGTGAGGTTAACTAAGGTCATTCCTCCATATACTTCTTGCTTCTAAGATCTTTCTGAGCTTCCTCATAACCAGAAAGAGGACCTAATCACATGATGTTCATTCCCAAGGATGGTATCTCATCCTTTCAGGGAATTCTTTAATCTATATTTCATGGATGGCCTCAGTAGTCCATTCAGGAACTCTTCAAGAACAGCTGATTCTCAGTTGTGAGCTGCATGATTCAAACTGTGAGTTCTGTGTATGTTAGCCCAATTATACACTCCCTGCAGTAGGTCATCTCTAATCACTAACCATGCTATGTACCCACACTTAAGAAATCTGAAAGTCCCAGGAGGCGGTACTGATGCAGCTCAGGAGCTAGCAAAACATAAAGGTCAGGGAAGGTAAGTATAGCCCTTAGATAGCTTTGCCATTTGGAGAAGACAGCTGTTCTTGCAGGACAGAAAGTGCCCAATAGCAATTTAATATAGAGTAACTATTTGCTCTCAAGAAATGTTTCTTTTAAGAAAAAGTACTTTAAGATTTCATATTCCCCATCAGAAAGGTTATCATCAAAAAAAAAACCAAACAAACAAAAAGAGTAAAAGATATAAAATATATAAAAATAAAAATATATAAAATATATAAAATAAAAAATAAACTGAACAAGAATAAATACTCTATCTGGGAAAAACTGTTCCCAGACACTGTGATTTATTAAACCAATACTGAGTGAAAGAGCTAGGAGGCTTCAGTTTGATTTGTTGGACAAGGGAAGTCCCAAAGCCCCACCCCCACCCCCCAAAATACAGGGCTCTTGCCTTTCCTTCTAAAAGCTTATTTATTTATGTGTATGTGTTTTGCATGCATGCACGTGTACCATGTGTGTTCCTGATACAGACAGAGGTCAAGGGAGGGTCCCCTAGCTCCTGGAGCTAGAAACTCAGACAGTTGTAAGCCGGTGTTCTCTGGAAAAGAAGCAAGTGCTCTTAAAACTGAGCCATTGCTCCATCTCTTAGGCATTACTTTTGATTCCCCACCAAACTAGATGATAAGACCTTTTGCTGAAGACACCACACACCATGGGTGTGTAATACAGGGGAAACAAGCTAAAATTGAGCCATAGAGGTCCTCCTTCTCACCAGCCCGCACCTTTACATTCCTAGAAGGTGCTCTACAGGTTTCTGGGGTGGGAGTGGGGATAGAAATGCTCTCAATTGCCTTACTCAGCCATTAATCCTATGAGCTGTGAAACCAATCTGCTATGTTAAGATGAGTCCACTTGTGTGATAGTGGCCCTGCAGTTATAGAGATAACAAATTGCTTTCTGATTTGAATTAGTCTCCCATAGTAGGGGAGACCATGGGCCCTGAGAATAACCGAATAGTGCTATTCATCTAGATTGACACAACATCAAGCTGCTCTCTGAATAGTTATGTTTGTATTCATAGATAAACTTTACTCTTAACTTTAAAAAGAAAAGCCCTTCTTTCCAGTGAACAGTAGTAAACACACACACACACAAATCACCATTTCATACCAGGCTCTTAGTAGTGGAACTGAGACATCAAAACCTTCAACCTACAAACTCTCCTCCCTACAGAATGTGGGGGATAATTGTGGTGCAGAACTTGTGGCAAACAATGACTAGTCCAACTTGAGGACCACACAATGAGAGAGGGCCCATGTGTGACACTGCCCGGATGGTTGGCAACCAGAGGAAAACATCTCAGAGACCCAGGAAAGACCTAATCCTAATGATATTCTGCTTTACTCATAGAGTAGTGCCAAGCCCAATTGTCATCAGAGGGGTGTCATCCAGAAACTGATGGGAAGGGATGCAGAGACCCACAGTGAAGCACTAGGCAGAGCCAGAGGAACTCTGAAGAAAGGGAAGGGCATTGTAGGAGCCAGAGGAATTGAGGACACCAGGAGAACATAGTCCACAGAATCAACTAAGCAGAGCTCATTGGGGTTCACAGACACTGAAGTGACAAATATGTGCTCTACCAAGGTTGGAGCTACCTTAGGGTTGTACAGATTGCTGTTCTTGTGGGACTCCCAACAATGGGAGTGGGAGTATCTCTAACTTTTTTGCCTATGGTTGGGACCCCTTTCTTTCTCCTGAGTTGCCTCAGCTCATCTAGCCTTATGAGGGTTCTAGTTTTACTGTATCTTGTTAAGCCATGTTTGGTGAATATTCATGAAAGGCCTTCTCTCTCTCTCTCTTCTCTCTCTCTCTCTCTCTCTCTCTCTCTCTCTCTCTCTCTCTTTCCTTGTTTGTTTGTTGTTTGGTTTGGTTTTTGTTGTTGTTATTATTGGGTTTTTGTTGTTTAGTCTTTTGTTTGTGTATTTGGTTTTTTTAAGGGAAACAGAGGAGATGTGGATCAGGAGGAGTAGGGGAGGTAGGGGAGGGACTGGAAGGAACGGAGGGAGAAATTGCAGTAAGGATGTGATGTAGCCAAGAAGAATTAAAGAAAACAAACAAAAGGTTCACAATTGCACACTGTGCTGAGTGTACATAATGAATGTGTGCTTGGCCCTAAAAAAGACATATATACCACTCTCCCTACAGCTCAGGGAACATTGCAGAAGAGGATTTGGAAAGAATGTAAAATAAGAAAAATAAGGAGAAATATAGTGAGAGGTTTGGTTTCTTTAAAAAAAAAAAAAAGCCACAGAAATATTATGGGAATATGATTTTGTTTTAATCCCAGGAAGGGCTGCTTCAGATTGTCCATAGCAGCTGATTGATTTCTCTAGTGCTCTATCAGGGGCATAATTTTGCCAGTGGCTTGTGTGATGTTTCATATTCTGAAGAATCCTCGAAGGGTATATAAATGTTAGGGCCCTGAGAGGATGGGTTGTTGGTTGCTGGTTGGTTGCTATTTGTCCCATTTTGTTAGGTAGTCATGTGCAAAAAAAAAAAAGGAATAATAATAAGAAGAAATCAGATATCCTGATGACAACGATCAAACTTAACCCAAGAAATCTGATGCCCCTAATCAGTAGGAAGTAGTCTAACTATACTGCCACTCCCTCTCCTTCTATCCTTTCCTCTCTTTTATCCAGTGTTAGGGTGGAACACAGGTGAAGAAGGGTGGAAGAAAAAGGAATCTACAAAGTAGCAAAAGACTGGCTAAAGAGAAGGCCTGAGAGGTAACTCCTGAGCAAAATAACCCCATTCCAATTATGATGTCACAGCAACTATGCGTGTATGTATTGGGATATAAGAAGAAACTGCCACGATTCAAGAAAAAGAGACCCTTGGACACTTCTGGTGGAAATATGAATTATTTCCACTACCTTGGAAATCAGCATTGAGGTTCCTCAAAATGATAAATGGGATAATTGGTTTAAAGGACAATTTGCCATAACCTAGAATCACCTGAGAAGGGAGTCTTAAATGAGAATTAGTCTAAATCAGACTGGCCTGAGAGCACATCTATGAAGAATTGTATTGATCGTTAATTGAGGTGGGAAGACCTGGCCTGAATATGGGTGGATCTTTTTCACCGGCTAGGCTCTGTAAAAATGGAGAATGCCAGCTGAGGAAAGGCTGCAAGAAAGCAGGCATGTATTCATTCTCTTGTCTCTTTACTATGGATATAACTAGACTAGCTGAATGAATTTCTGCCTTGATATTCACTCAAATATGAGATGTAACGTGGAACTGGAGCCAAAATGACCCTTGCTCCCTAAGTTTGTCAGGATGTTTTATCACAATTGAAATGCAAGTAGAACATACACACACACACACACACACACACACACACATCATGTAACACGGGCTTGCCAGCCCTAAATAGACATCTAAAAATATCAAAATCAGTATGGCAACATCCTAGGTGTCTATAACTGGAGAAATGAATTTTTGCAATAAGGCACGTACATATTATATACACCAGTATAAATTTATCCATAAAAATAAATTATCATCTGTAGAAATACATATAGGTCCAGAAATAATCCTGTTAAGTAAAACAAACCAGACACAGAAAAACAAATACATTCTCTATTATATATTGTGTTTATATTTAAATGGGGCATGAAAATACAATGATTAGTTAAATGAGATATTTTAAAATGGAAATAAATTTTTTAGAAAGATGTGACAAGAGGTAACATATGAACACTTTTAAAGTATGGTATATACAAGTCTGAAAATAAGATGATGAGACCCATTATTTTAAATAGCACATGTAATAAATATGTGTTATTTAAAACACATTTAAATAGCTCAGCGTCAGAGCACATTCCTAGCATTTGTGGTGCTGAGTTTAAGTCACAATGCTGTAGAATGTGTTTCATCACCCTTTAATGAGCTACTAATGCAGAAAAACTCAAAGTAGTAAAATTGTTGTTGTAAAAACTTATTAATAAATATGCATAGGAAATATTAAATTACCCAATAGTTTAGCTAAAGAGTTGCTACCTCTAATAGTCATGAAAGATAATAATGTAGTAGCCAGGCATGTTGGAAATTGTAAGAACATTTTGTACAACTGAGTTACGGAAAAGTTACACAGTTAACTCTACACAGTAGAGTTACGGGAAAGTAACACAGGTCCCCTGTGTTCCTATCAGACAAAGCATAATCTGTCAGGTGAACAAAATGAACTAGGGTAACAACTATGTGAAAGGAGCAATTTGGGTACACGTAAATAATTATGGGAGTATCTTTGCTGTGTCAATTTCTCATCTACCTGAGTGGCCAGACATACAGTCTCTGTCTAAATTGTATAAGCAGAGGGTCCTGAGAGGAAAGAGACTTAAGGATACAAATATGTGTAATGCATGAGTCTGTTGCCTGTGTAACCTGGTAGAGCTTTCTGCTCAGTGCCAACTCCTCTGAACCATCAGCCAGAACTGGATGCACATTATTATTAAAGATATTTTTCCATAACTAATAATCTCTTAACTAAACTAAGTGTGTGGAGTGATTTCTCACTGGAAAGTCATATTAATTCTACAACACTAAAGCCATAAATGGATGCTGAGAGAAAAAGTTTTCTCCAGGAATGAGATCTCTGATAGTTTATCAAGTGTAAATGCAAGTGTGAGTGTGAGTGTGTGTGTGTGTGTGTGTGTGTGTGTGTGTATGTGTGTGTGTATAAAACAATAAAAATTTTAAAAGGCCATGAATTTGGCAGGTAGGGAACATGCAGAGAGTTGAAAAGGGGGAGGGAAAAATTATGTAAGTACGGTATTCACGTATGAAATTCACAAAAAAATAAAATTTAATTAAAAGTATTCCTTGAGACAAAACAAGATTCAAAACTTCTAGTAGTCTGGCTTTGCCCATGTTAGACAGGGAATAAGATGATGGGCGTCGCAATGTAGGGCAGAGATGGGTTATCCAAGCATTTGCTGTCTTCAGTTTTGTCTTCTTTTGTGTCTCCTCACAATTTTTGCTTTGCTACAGCAACCCCTCTCCTGGGACCATTGCTTCCTCCTCAGTCACAGCCAAAATCATGTCTAGGCAAAAACAAGCTCTGATACTTAAAGACAAGCAACTTCTTCCATGCCTCCCTTTTCCTCCGTGGCCATCTGCTAAGCTAAGAGAAAACAAAACCAACCCAGGGATTTGTGTTCACTGTGGCGTATCCATAGATTTTGGAGAGATTGAAACTAAACATCGTGTCTTTGTTAGACTCCTTCACAGGCCTGATCAACATCCTGACAGACATTATTTGGCGATTCACAGGAGACTTCATGGCCCCTGACCTGGTCTGCAGAGTCATCCGCTACTTGCAGGTATGGAAATCAGCTCACAGTTGTGATAAGCCACACTAAAGCTGACACCAGCTCTGGGAATCACAGGGAAATAAATCGTGAACCTTTGCTCCTGCACAACCAGATACTCCTTTCTTCCTAGCTGAAAGGACAAGCAAATTTTCTATAATTTTAAAAATGGGTCTTTCTTTTGCCACAAATAATGCATTTGCAAAGCAACAATTAAGCAAATAACAGATACAGCATTGAGTGGAAATGGTGGTATGTAGTGACACTTTGGACATCTTGCTAAATAATGCCCATAACTTTTGTCAATACTTGCTGTTTTACCCCCTCAGTCTCTTCTTTTAGAAAAAAATACTAACAGCTAGCTCCCCATTAATAGTTACTCCTCATTAATGCATTTCTGTTCTTGTGCAGTTTTCTAGTCTAAATGATGCCAACTTTGCAGATGGACAACACCACATCTGAAAAACACTGCCCTTTTAGAGTTCCTGGCTAGGGATTCAGAATATCTGTATTAATATTCAGAAGTAAGATTATGGTTTCATCTATTGTATTGCATTCAGGTCTTGGTAACATTTTTCATTGTTGGGAAACAAATGAGAATAGTTGTAATGTTAATGTTCTTTGTGCTCTGAATATGACTTTAAAAGGAGTCATTGCAGAGGGATGGTATCTTCTTACAGTGAATTTGTTACACATCCCTGGAGCATGCCAGGGGTGTAGTCATTAATATACAGTACTTACATGACAAATGTCTTACATCTACTTGTTGAGAATACTGTTGTGAATAGAGTTGGTTTTAATTATTCCATTATTTCAGTAATGGATTGCTGAAGTGCAAGTTATAATAAGGCTCTGTTGCCTAAAACAATACGCATGGTGTTTGTTAGTCAAAAATTCAGGAATGGTTTGGTTGAGATAGATACAGGCTAACCATTAGGTCCATCATCATGGCAGTGGGCCTTTGGAGGGCAAATCAGGGACCAGACAATTCACATCAATGGCCAGTGTGTTGTCAGAGCAGAATACTCACTGTCTTACCAATGGACCTCTCCATAGGTGCTCAATAGTATCCTCATAATACAACTAGATTTTCCATGACCAATTTGTCATGGTAACCAAGGTAAAAATACCAATGTATTTCATAAAACAGTCTCAGTAAATATACACCATGGTCTCTACATTTTTTTTTATCAGGACATAGGTCAATGCCGGTCCAGAATGGGTAAGAAGGGAATCACTCGAGAGACTAAAAGCAAGAGATAAAGATTTTTGAGACCTGTTAGAGGTTAGCCACTGCATATACAATCACACTTTCTAAAGGCACAGTTATAAACCATAATTTTTTCATATATAACAACTTCAAACTGTGACTAACAAATAACCATAGCAACATTTCTTCCAATTATATTCATAACAAATACTAAAATAATAATACATAAGATTGGCAGGCAGACTTCAGTGATTCCGTCCCCAAGGTTGGCAGCAAGAAAATGTTATTGACACTGGAATGAGGTTCTCTAAGGTTCTGGAAATTAGCCAAAGGCTTGAAACAACCAAGGAGCACTCATGAAAGAAACCAGCAGGGTGGAGGAAACATGATCTCTGTGGATTCTAGCCTTCATTAGTCCCATCCTGCAATGTCCATATGTATGGTATCCTTGAAAATTAACAGCCTTCCTTCACAGTAAAACAACACTTCTGCCAGTCATGGAGAAAGCAGCTCTAGTAGAGCCTTTCAATGCTTTTTTTCCCACAGAGCTGCCCTTATTCCAAGTGTCTGGTAGTCCTTTGGAAGACAGAGCTTGCAGGGTTGTCTATATTTCACGTGGCTCAGACCTTTTCCATTGTAAAACCTCTTTTCCCTCTGGGTATTTGACACCAATAATTACAGAAAATTGATTAACTTCACAGAAGCCTTAGCTGTGAGATAACTGTTGAGGAAATCAATAAATGAAACAAATTTTAAAACAGAAGCTGAGAGATGACACACTTACAGGAGCTTTGAGACTCTCTGACATATTCCTAAGACCCGAGAAGATAAGCGCCTGGTCTTGACTGTACAATTTTGAGGAAGGAAATGCGACAGCCCAAAGCTATTGCCCTTGACTGAGACAGCTGATAAAGTTCAGCATCTTTTCATGAGTAAAAAACATTCGAGAAATTAGGAATAGGCAGAGAGCAACTCAACATGAGACATGTATGCAGCAGGGCCAGAGCTAACACCACACTGAGCACTGATAACAATGAGCCTCCTTCTCCAATATCAACAACAGACAATGCCAGTCTTGCCACTTCCGCCCAACTAGAAAGACTGCCAACAAAAAGAAATTAAAGCTTCCAAATGGGAGATGCAATTCTAAGGAACTGTCACAGAGTTAGAAGCCCCAAAATTTACAGAATATAGAATCAAAGCACAAAAATATGGAGCATGTAAACACAAAACTATTCAAAGAAGAAATTATGAAAACCAATCTATTTATAATAACTACAAAAATGTAATAAAACACTGATGACTATATCTGTCAGGTATACAAACTAGAAATTGTAAGTCTACAACTAAATAGGTTAAAGAAAAAAGAAATTAAATAAGACATAAATAAATGAGAAGATAGTTAACACCCATGGGTTAGAAATTTGTTTTTTGTAAAAAAAAAAAAACTGTGCTAAATGACCTACAACAACAATATAAGCAAAGCAAAATCCCAACCACATTTCCCAAAAACTAGAAAACACAAACACAAAGCTACAGTATATATAAAATCACAAAGACCCCAAATAGATAAGGCAATATTGAACAAGAAGATAAAAGCTCTATCTGTCACACTGATGAACTGAAAAAACACACGGTAATGTCACCTACTGTTAGTGGGTTAATATTAATCTGTGTCTTTAATTCCAGTACTGTACTTTTTATGGAATTAGTGTACCAGAATTTGGTACATGTAGGCCTAGGATTGGTTTGCAATAGTTAATTTTTCCTTGGTTAGAATTAAGTGACCTTCCTTGTTTCTTCCATTTCTTTTAGTTTGAGGTCTATTTTGTACGATATTAGAATAATGGTACCTGCCTGCATCCTAGTTCCATACCTGCCTGCATCCTAGTCTCATGCCTGCCTGCATCCTAGTACTATACCCTTGGGATAAATATTTTCTATGCTTTCACCTTAAGGTGATACCTATCTTTCAAGAAGAGTTTCTTGTAGACAATATGAAGAAATATTTTGTTTCTCAATCCATTCAACTAGCCTGTGTTTTATGATTGGAGAGCTGAAAGCCATTAATATTATTGAAAAGTATTGATTTCAGACATTTTGTTTTGTTTTGCTGTTTGTGGCTTAGCTGTACTTAATGTTTAAGAAGTCATAACTTCATTTGTTTTCTTTTTAAGGTCTCTGGGCTTCATTTGTTTTCTTTCTAGAGTCTCTTGGCTGTACTTAATCTTCTCTTCAATCTGAAGTGTTCACGAAATGAGGGATAGGAAGAAAGAAACTCTAAAGAATTTCTAAATAGGTTATTGAGTTTTAAATTCCATCTTCATTTCCTTTTGAGTTTTCTTTGATGTTCATACCTCTTTGTTAAATTCAGTTTTCAAATCCTAAATTTTCTTCATGAATTGATTTATCTTGATACTTGTGTTTTTGTGGCAATCATTCAGACAATTGCTACTATTTAAGATCATTGAACTATTTGTGTTTTCTTTCTACTTCTTGAGTTCTTTTAATGAAGTTTAAAGTTTATGGTTCTTTTTATGAGTTTTGAATTCTGCAATTCATTCAGGTAATTCTTGTTGGAGATAGTTTCTATAGGAATGACAGATTCATGAGGAAATATATTGTCTTGGCCTTTTTATTGTGTGTTTTGTCTACATGAGTTCTGTCTTTGTAGGTCTTATATAAAATATTGTAAACTTGCAAACTGAATACAGACACATAAAAAAAAAAAACATCCACCATATGAAGTTAATTTTATCGTAGAGATTTAGGTGCATAAATCAATAAATGTAATAAATAATATTAATGGACTTAAAGACAAAAACTACATAATCTCATAGGTGCAGAAAAACCTTTTGATAAAATGTCAAACATACCCTCATGGTAAAAGTTTCAGATAGAGTAGAATTGGAGGAAACATACCTCAACATAATAAAGGGCTATATATGGCAAACCCATAGGCCAGATCATCTTAAGTGAGTAAAGCCTCAAAACAATCCTCATTAAAACCACTAATGAGCCATGGCTGTCCACTTATTCATTATCGCTGCTATTTTGCAATATAGTCATTAAAGCACTAGCTGGAGCAATAAGAAAAGAGAAAGAAATTAAGGGATACAGATGGGAAAGGAACTATTCAAATTATTCCTGTCTCCAAATGATATACTAAATACAGAGCAACCGAAATTTCAACAGAAAACTTCTAGGAAGTACAAACACCTTCAGCAAACTGATACAATACAGAATCAAATAACAAAGCTCAGTAGTTTCTCTCCATAGCAACACAAACTTGCTGAGAAAGAGATTATACATACACATTCATAGTAGCCTCAGAAAAACCTAGTAATATATTTAACAAAGGATGTAAAAGACCTGTATAATAAAAAATGTTAAATAAGTGAACAAAGAGATTGAGAAAGACTTTAAACAATGGTGTAGAGGGGCCTATGCTCATGGTTTGCTGGAATTAATATTGTGAAAATGACAATTCTACCAAGAGAAATCTACAGATTCAAAACTATCCTAGTCAAATGCTTCCCTTAAGTTGGGCGGAAAATGCTAAAAAGTTCATGTATGTACTAGTGAGGGTTCTCTAGAGGAACAGAACTGATAGTATGAATGTGTGTGTGTGTGTGTGTGTGTGTGTGTGTGTGTGTGTGTATGTGTGTGTGTGTATGTGTGTGTGTGTACATATATATGTATGTATATGTATATATGTGTGCATATACATATATTTGTCTGTGTATATACATGAGAGAGAGACAGAGAAAGAGAAAGACAGAGAGAGATAGAGGGACAGATGGAATTTATTAGATTAGCTTACACACAAAGCTGGGTGTCTCAGGTAGTTTTCTGTGTTTAAACAATGGGCTATGGATCTGAATAGAGAGTTCTCAAAATAAGGAATTAAAATGGAAAATAAATAGCTCAGAAAGTACTCACCATCCTTAGCAATTAAAGACATGCAAATTAAAGCAACCTTGATATTTCATCTCAACCCAGTCAGAATGAGGTGAGAGGTGGGGAGGGGGGACTTTAACCACAGAGGGAGGAGAAAGGGCAATACAGAAGGAGAGGAAGGTAGGAGGAGTAACAACACTAAGGATGCTTTTAAAAGACATAGCTGTCATTATTATATTTACCTAAACATGTATACATATACACACATATGGATATATATGTGTAAATATATGCACACTTATGAACACACATATAGAAACAGAACTGATACAATGAATTAATACGTAAATATATGTGTGTGTAAATATTTGTGTATATGTGTGTAGATGCATATGTATGCCTACAGATGTATATATATGTGTGTGTGTGTGTGTGTGTGTGTGTATTTATATATATGCAGTTGTCATTTTGACAATATTAATTCCACCAAACCACAAGCATAGTTCCCCACACACACCATTTTCTAGCGCCTTTCTTAATCTCTTTTTTCACTTATTCACACATACATGTTCACGCTTATATACTCACAAACATATTTATTTATTTATTCATTTATTTGTTTATTGTAGGGCAGTGGGCTGTGAGAAGCAGCTGGGTGTTTGCTTGAGCATGAGTTTCGAACCCCGGAACCTTTATCGGACAGAAGGAGTTCAGCTCTGCTCCCAGGCCCTGGTTCTTTTCACTCAGCTTCAGTCCTCCAACAACCCCTCCCACAGAGAGGTTTATGACCATCAGTCCCGAGGAACAGTCCCTCAGGCTCTCCCACATGCAGATGAGGTATCTCCAAGCTCTCAGGTCAAGCCAGTAGACATTATCTGCTGTCAGACCCTAGCCCACCCCAAAACTGTATTTAAGGGCTCTATTTAGGGGAAGTAAAGCACGCGCTCAAGAATCATTCTGGTGTCCGGGAGTTTTTGTCACAAGAGCTGTAACAGTTGGGGAGAGCTCTGCTCTCCCGGAACCTGCCTGGTACACCAAGCTGCCTCCTTGACAGCTAGCCGGCTCCTTATCGGCCCAGCCCGGGCCTGGACTGTGACTCAGAGAGGAGACACAGGTGCAGCACCTGGGAGAGACTGGTCAGCGACAGCAGCAGCGAGGGACAGAGGCAGCAGCAGGTGCAGGCAATCTCCCCTCCTGCTCACACTCTGTGTCCTTTGGCCTCGACCTCCTGCATCAGGCCGGGCCGGAGACCTACAGACAGTGGAGAGGAGATACAGGCCGGAGGCAGCGCAGAGACAGTATCCAGCCCTCCCTGCTCTCATCCTGTCCCCAGTCGGGAGATCGTCATGGGACACCCTCCAGAACAAGGGACCAACAGTTTATGTCAACATTTCCGGCTATAATGTTCCTCTCAAGAGCCATGAACTTTGAAAAAAAAAAAAAACACCTCAAGTATAATGCATGAAACATAGAACATCCTCTCTTGAGTTGTAGATCAAAGGAGTCCAAGAAACCCTCGACACAATATAGGCTATTGCCATTGCTTGTAAATGTCTCCTACAATTTGAACATAAGGTCTTTCGCTGAAACAATGATACACTTCAGATATTGGACTTAGAGAGTGATTAAGTGGGAGTTGATCCAGAAGTCTCATCCCTAAGGCATGGCTCTCATAGTATCAGAAATTGCTCTGCAAGATCCAAAGATGGAAGGGAACATTCTGTAGGTCAACTCAGTTGGTAAACATATTAACCACAAGGACTGGACTGGCAACACCTTCACAACCACATGGAGAAGTAGTGGTATTTTCATCTTAAGAGTTACCAAGAGCTGACTAATTGGATTAAAGTCTGCTCAACAGGAGGGAAATTATACTTGGGACTATGAACTATGATAGTGAGGCCATAGACCTGAGAAGAGAACCAATTACTCCAGCTTTCTTAAATCAGTGTAATTTCCCAATTGTATTCCAAATACTTATCCTATACCTACAGATAAGTATAGATCTCATGCCTCACCACAGTAACTTCTTTTTGACATAAATAGATTATTATAGAGAGGCATAACTAATTAAATGCAGAAAAGTGATGGTGGGTTCCCAGCCCAAACTGATGTAACACAACCTCTACACTTGAGGCTCAGAGAACATTCACATTTTGGCAGAAGTGGCAGAAAGGCTGTTAGAGCTAGAGGATCAGGATGTCTACTGTCAAATTATGTATTCTAGCTATAACAGGGAAGCCACACCCATGAAATCTCAACAACAGGGCTGCCTAAAGAAGACCTAAAAAAAAGTCACATAACAGTTGACATCCCAATATAGATAGAAGAAGCCCCATGGGACTCACCCTAGATAAACACCTACATGCAATTAATAATTTCAGTGAAAGGAATAATCAGTCTTCCCCAGGGAATTGCCCCTAATCTTTATCCAATACCAAGAGCTCATCCCTAAAAACGCACACATTCAGGTAACATTGAACTGATTCATCAGGTTGTATGTGTATACATTCACTTATACATAATGGTCAGAAAGAGAACAGCATGAATTTGAGAGAGAGTGGAGAGTAAACAGGAGGGGACAGAAAGAGTAAAGGAAGGGTTGTATAACCTAATTATAAGTTAGTTTTTTTAAAGATTCATAATGAAGCTTTAAGAGCTAAAATACATTGCACTTCCATATAAGCAGATGTACAGACCAATGGAACAAAGTAGAAATCACCAAAAAATGATCCATTTGTATACAACCAATTTTCAGTGATTTTGTCAAGAACAACAGGGAAAGATTGTGTTCTGCAGAGAATACACTGAAAAAAGTGGATGTATGTGAAGAAGAATGAACTCAGACCTTTATCTCACACTATACACAAGTATATTCAAATGCATTAAAAATTTGAACAGAAGACGTAAAATTGTAACACTACCAAAATAAAGCATAAAAGAAATGTCCGTGAGATTTGTCTAGGTGAGAAAATTTCAATATAGCCTTAAAAGCATAAATAACAACGTCTATGTGAGAAAAATTTCAATATGACCTTAAAAGCATAAGTAACAAGAAACAAAAACAAGCATTTGGGGATATATAAATCTAGATAATGTTTCTGCCTACCAAATAAACAAATAAATATGAATAAAAATGAAGCAACAACCCATAGAATGAAAGGACATTTGTAAACTAAAACCTGATTTTTTTTTTTTAAAGAAAGGCATTCTGATCAGGAGCTGGCTCAGTGGCTAAAAGGATAGCCTGCTCTTTCTAGCACTCACATAGTGGCTCACAGCTATCTCTAACTCAAGTTTCTGGGGATCCACCACCCCTTTCTGCTGTCCTCAGTGCCCACAATGGTGTCACAAAGTGGTCAAACATTCGTACAAGGGTGTCACAAAGTGGTCAAACATTCGTACAAGCAAAACACACATACAGATTAATTTTTAAAAATTCTTAAGAAAAATATCTTTAAAAAGAACCAAAGAAGAAAAAAATTATATATACATATATATATAGTCAGAATGTATAAAAAAACAAAGCAAGCCAAAAAGTGATACAATTTAGGTCTAGTTGGATTGTGTCCTTTCCGGATTTGTTTGGCTAAAAGTTGGGTCATAAAGAAGGGGAAATATTGGGAGTTGTAGAGGTGAGTTATTAATCTGCTTTTAGC
Organism: Arvicanthis niloticus; assembly: GCF_011762505.2. Lineage (NCBI taxonomy): Eukaryota > Metazoa > Chordata > Mammalia > Rodentia > Muridae > Arvicanthis > Arvicanthis niloticus. The sequence continues at coordinate 84,078,590 of NC_047665.1, read as the reverse complement.
TTTTGGAGGGCGATCATGCTTTGAGCCACCTGCCAGAGCTCTCTGGATTCTCCAATAAAAACATATACACACACAGAGGCACACACACACTCAACCTTTATGTTTTAATATGCCTAACTAGCCCAATGGTTGGGTACTTCCAAACCTCCCTACGGTTAGCACACATTCCCCTCCAGGATTTTTGAATTAATACTTGCTAAATCTATATTTCATCTCTGCTACCCCCGACCCATTTGAGGGAGTGGCCCCTGGGGCCATTTTTCTAGCTTCTTACATGTCGACAGACCTTTAAGTCTGATCTTTCTGCTTCTGTCATGGTAATTCTCTCCTTCCTCTCCTCTGCATTTCTTGCCCAGTAATCCTAGAAGTCCCACCTCTTTCAGCCTGCCCAAGCATTGGCCATTTTTTTTTTTTATTGAAATGTTAAAAATAAAAACATTTAAAAAGAATACTCCAAATTCTGAGTATATACTCTAAGCATATGAAACTGGCATGCCAAATAAATACTGGCTCTCTCATATTCATTACAGCATCGTTGATATTAGCCCACACATGGCACAGCCTAAGTGCCCATCATAAAATGAGTGGATTATGAAATAGGACACACGCACAGGGATATGCACACATATGAGCACAGACTCATACTCTAACACACATTAAGTACAAATACACAAATGTGCTCACACTCATACACATAGACACACAGTGAAATATTATTCAGAATTGACAGAAAAGGAAACCTTACTATCTGCCACAAGATGGCTGCCCCTTAAGTGGAATAGGGAAGGCACAGAAAGAAATGTACAGCATGATTTCTCTTATATGTGGAATCTAAACATATTAAGCCCACATAAGTGGAATAAAGTGCTTACTAGTCTGTAGAATGAACACACGAGAAAGATACTGGTCAAAGGGTATGGCATTTCAGTTGTCAGAATAAACTCAAGAGAACTATTACTGCATGGCTTGATACCCACAGATAATAAAATATTTTGTGTACTGGGAAACTTTTAAGAAATTAGATTTATGTATTTTTATTACAAAATTAAACATGTTATTAAGAGCTTGCTTTTAGTCATGAACAATTCTGGGTCAAAAATTTTGAAAGTAGGTTGATGACCTTTTTCCTCTACTGGGAACCCTGTCTATCTACTGGAGGTGGTCTCTTCAGGTTCCACTGTTGGTCATTTCTGCTAAGGCCAAGAAAAGTCATCCAGTGACAGGCCCAATTTGGGATTTATCCAATGGGTGGGCACCAAACCATGACAATATTACTGATGCTAGTTGTGTTTGCAGACAGGAGTCTAGCATGACTATGCTGAGAAACTCTGCCAGCAGCTAACTGAGACAGGTGTAGATACTAATAGCCAACCACTGGACTGAGGTCAGAGATCCCTATGGAAAATCAGGGGAAGGATTGAAGGAGCTGAAGGGGATTGCAACCCCATAGGAAGAACAATAGTATCTTCTAACCCAGATCTCTGTAGCTCCCAGAGATTAAGCCATCAACTAAAGAGCATATATGGGCTGGTTCATGGCTCCTAGCACATATCTAGCAGAGGACTTCCTTGTCTGGGAGAAGATGCACCTGACCCTGTAGAGACTTAATGACCCAGGGAAGGAGGATGGGGGGAATGAGCTCAGAGAAGGTGGGTGGGTGGGTGGGTGGGGATAGGTGGAGGGTTGGGGTGGGGAGCACACTCTTTTAGAGGCGAAGGGGTTGGGTTATGTGGTGAAGAACTCTTAGAGGGGGGACCAGAAAGGGGAGGCAACATTTGGAATGTAGAGAAATGAAACAATAAAACAACAACAACAAAACAGCTTCAAAAATAAATAAAGGAGCTTGCTTTAGCCAGTGGATGATGAGCACAGGTTTATAACTTCCTGTGAATCATAAATTTACAAAAGTTTTACTTGTTAATTTAAATAAGTGAGTAAAGAAAGAAAAAAAGAAAAAATCCAATGATTTTTTTTCAGAATTGCTGGTTTTTAACAAAAATATGAAATATGCAAAAAGCAAGAGAGACTGTCTCATTTATAGGAAAAAAATTATAAAAACATAACATTATTTCTGAGGACTGCCAGCCAATGAGTGTGCTATATGAAGATTTAATATAAGCTATTTAAAATATGGCCAGTGAACTGAGCATGGAAGCCTCTTTTTTTCCCCAAGCTGTGAATGGTAATAAAAATTCAGAACAATAAAACCAGATTATTACAAAAATATGAAAATAGAAAGGTAAAAACTCAAAAGAAAATCATCATTAGTGGTATGGAAAGCAGATGCCAGGACAACCACATTTAAAGCACAAATATAAACCAAGTCTTCATAAATTGAAAACCTACATGAAACTACACATCTTTTCCAACTGCAATGGAAGAAAACTAGAAGATAGTCAGTAATGGGCAGAAAGATTCAGTACAACCTAGGTATTTTTTAAAAAATGAAAGATTAACTTAAAGAGTTTGGGATATGTTTTTTAAAAAGTAGGAATAAGAGTGTTAGCATTGACAAACTAAATTGAGAAAGAAGAGAGACACAAATTGAGCAGCCCAGCTCCTAACTCAAGGAGCAAAAGAAAGAACCAAATCAATCCAAACTCTGAAGAATCAAGCTGTGTCTTAGTTAGGGTTTCTATTGCTATGAAGAGACCCCATGAGCACAGCAATTCTTATAAACTCTTATCATTGGGGCTGGCTTACACTTCAGAGGTTCAGTCCATTGTCATCACGGTGGCATGCAGAAAGACATGGTGCAGGAGAGGTAGCTGAGAGTTCTACATCTGAATCTGAGGGCAACAGAAAGTGACACTGAGCCACTTGAGTAGCTTGAGTTTCGGAAATGTCAAACCCTACCCCCAGTGACATCGTTCCTTCAACAGTGCCACACCTACTTTAGCAAGGCCACACCTCCTAATAGTGCTACTCCCTGTGAGCCTATGGAGGTCACTTTCATTCATACCACCACAAGCTGAACTAGAGAATACGAAAGAAAAACTGGAGAGTAGACAGTAAGTAGGAAAGATCAATAAAACCAAATTTCTCTTTTGAAAGGGTGGATTAAATGGATCCAGTTTTATTTATAAAAATAGAAATTTCAACCAACAAAATTCAAAGTTACAGGAAAAACATTAAGTCTAGTGTCATAGAGATACCAATAACCCTGAGATTACTATGAATTAGTATATGCCAACCAATCAGATAACATGAAACAAACTAACATGTACAAGCTACAAAAATGAAATAGTCAATTAGGATAAAGTTTAAAGAGAGCAATAATGAACACCAGACTGTATCGTAATCAAACAACTCCCAACCAAAAAAATCCCAGGCCCAGATGTGTTTACTGATTTACTCTCCATAACATTAAAAAAAATTATCAGCCATTTATCAAAATCTTGCCCCAAAATTTAAAACATATGGAATACATCTAAATTTATTTTTACAAGACTGGCATTATCTGCATACCTGACACCCAGGATGTTGGCCTTGAACTCTAAAGCACAATCCTGGCCCAGCCTCCCAAACTACTGGGACCATACGCGCACCACCACGCCCAGCGAATTAGCTGCATATCAAAGCCAAAGCAGTACAAAAAACAAAATCTAGAGGCCAACACTTCGTATTAGCATAAATGCAAGAAAATCTATTGAAATAATTTCCAGAACACCACTTGATGTACATGAGGATTTTCTCCTCCCTGAGGCAAGCAGATCTTGGAGGCCAGTATTTAGCATTACAATATGTTTCTCGTAGACAAGATAGATGCATTTTTTTTCTCGCTGCCCATGTATGTATGCCGTGAGGGCCATCCACTGGAGTGTTGGAATCCTGTGAGTGGTTACATCTTCAAAAAAAAATAATTCTCTCCTTTCCAGAAACTATCCCCTACAAATAGTCCTCAGTAAGCATGGGTCCTAGAGATCATCTCCTACATCTATGTGGGAAGTGGACTGGTTGGATCTTGTTCCAGTCTTATATAGGTAACCTCAGATGCTATGAGTTCTTGATTGCGATGGCCATGTAATATCCAAAAGACAGAACCTTACACATTCTTCCCCATCCTCTAGGTCTTCCCTTCATTCTGCTTCCTTTTCTAAGATATTCCTTAAGCCTTGGGTGGGGTGTAAGTGGAAGGGAAGATATAGATGCCCTTTGGGGCTGAGCACTAAATCTCGTGTCAGTACTTTCAGAGTCACTCCATTGACTGTTACCAAGTGCAGAGAGAAGCTTCTCTCACCAAGGTGGAGTATAGGCCATGTCTGTGGTTATAAGCTTAAATATTTAGCAGACACGTTAATGCCATCATTTAGCAAAATAACATTAGTAAATTCTACTATTTACTATTTATGAGCTCCTCAGCCATGGGCTTTTGTCCAGGATTACAGTAGTAGGCATGAATTCCCTTCTGTGAATCGGGCATCAACTTCAATAAGAAGGTAGTTAGTTACCTTCATAGCTCTTATGCCACTATTGCACCAGTCAGTATTGCAGTGTTCAGGGTCCAATGCTGGGCACAACCACTCATGTGTTTTCTTCCTAACAACCCCTATAGTATCTTTCAACACTATGAAAGATAGTTGGCATAAAAGAACTTTCCTGGCCAGTTTCAGACAGTTTCCTGCTCTTCAATCAAAGGCCAGTTTCCCGCTCTTCAATCAAAGTTGTATGAGCTCTGGATCACCTGTGTTGAATGAATATTTTCATCTGAATTTTGTTGTGGTGGTTGTTATGCTGACTTTGCTGGGTTTGAAATAGCTAGCATATATTTTAACTTCAGTCCTGTGGTCAGTTCGTGTTGATTTGTGAGTCAGGCAGCTGAGGCAATTTCAGTTCATCTAGGGAAAGGCACAGGCTCTGACCTGCTCTGCAGGTACTTTCTATAGGTCAGTAGAGATGTGAGTAAACTGCAAGGTTAGACAGGTGTGGCCTCTGACCTGAATGGCAACTACTCCAGGCAGTGTTTAGCTGTGGGGCTGGTAGGCACAGATACTGGGGAAATGGCTTCTGACTGGGGAAGGTGGCAAAGGCTCCACGAGAGTCCTGAAACTCAGTGGTTTTGGTACCATTGGGCATGAGAGGTGGCCTCTATGTTTAGGGGTCAACAGGTGACCAACAAACATCCTGATATAGAGGAATAAGTTGCTTGCAAGGGAGTAGATAAAATCACTTCCTGTGGGAAAAGCAGATATTCCATACAGGCTGTCAGATGGTAGGATAATAATGCCAGAAGGAGGGGCTGAAGTGATGATTCTGCACTCAAGACCATATACTGTTCTTCTGGGAGACCTAAGTTTGATTCCCAATACCCTCGTGGCAGTTAACAACTGTCTGTAACTGCAGTGACAATATATATAGTTCTGTCTTCTGGCCTCTATAGGCACTGCATGCATATGGTACACAGACATACATGCAGGCAAAATACCTGTGCTCATAAAATACAAATAAATAACTCTCTTATTAAAATGCCATGGAGAAATGAGACTATTGCCTATTCAGTGAGCAGTGGCTCATCCAGGTCTTCAGATAATGAGAATGGAGTGCCAGGGGCAAGATAGTCAAATACTCTACCTGTAAAGCAAGTAAGGTACTCTAAGAGGGCTCTGGGATGGTGATGGCGGCCTTTAACAGCCAGAAAGAGGGGAGGGTGTGTTTGTTCTAAGAGGGAGGAACTCAAGTTCCCACAGGAAGGACAGTGGAACTCAATTTTCAAAGCAAAAGGTAAAGTCTTATAGGGAGCAACTTGAGACACAGCCTAGGATGGTGGCATTAGTGTTCCCAAGGGATGGGAGAGTGAGGAAAACAGCAGTGTGAGACTTCTGAAAAAGAAGAGTTCAAGGAACAACATAGGTAAGGAGAACCTGGGAAGGGGGCATGGCTGGGATTCCAGAGGGAAGAGGAGAATGTGGCTCCAGGCAACATGAGCAGCCACAGTTCTGGGAAGACTGTGGGGCTACAGAGAGAGGAGAAAGAAAGAGCCCCACTGGTAGTGTGAACAGTAAACATGATGGAATGAGCAAGACATTCAAGTTGCCCACCCACTGAGAAATAGATTCCCAAACTAGAGTGTGTAATGATTAATATCATAAACTGTATAGCTATTAAATAATGCATATGTAAAACTGAATTAAAATGTTTACATGAGGATTAAAAATTGTTAATTACAACACAACTTCTATTTATTAAAAATAGTTTTAATGTCTTTAGTCTCTACATAAAAATAACTGGTCACAATAATTGCAGTTACCACTAAGGTGTTCTGTAAAATAATGATGCATGCAATAAAAATAAAATATTAAAACATAAACACAGATATTGTACCTTTTAAAATACTTAGTATGAATCACAAACGCAAATGTAACACCATAAAATCACTATGGGATAACTGGAAAGTTTAGAAGACAACAGTATAAAAGCAGTCCTCTAAGAAATGGGGAAGAGTAGGAGCATCGCTAAAGATGGCAACCATGCATCTCATTAGTGAGTCCCAAGCTAGAACAAGAGGTACCAGTATTCATGTATTACACAACAGCCTGCTTAAAGAAAAGAAGAAAAAACACTGGCAATGCCCAACACTGGTATATTAACAAAAACTTGGGTTCATTGTAGATAGAACTAAAAATGATAGAGCTACTTTGAAAACCAATCTGACAAGTTCTTAAGAAAGTTAAGCATAGTTTCACTACACAGTTCGGCAATTTATGATCATAGACATTTGTACAGTTGAGCAGACCGCTTATAGCCACACAAAAACTTGCATAAACATGGTTTTAGCAGCTCTAGTGATCAGCAAAACCTGACACCAACCAAGATGCCCATCAACAGTTCAATGGATTAACAAAGCATATTATGTCCATGTAATAAGACAATGAGTACTTTTTTTCCAAAATATAAGAAAATAAGCTGTTGGTGCACGTGAAGGAATAGTAAATTACATAGTTACACAAAAGGAGCCAATCTGGTCAGCTAAATACCTTGTGGCTTCAGCCGTGTCACATTCTCCAAAGGGCAAAGCTGTGTTAGAATAAACATCAGTGGTTCCTGGGGATTTGTGAGAAGACCAGGGTGACTAGACACACATAGGGCATTGAAGGTCAGTCATTCTCATCTTGATAAAATGAATGGTAGATATATCATCACACTGTCCAAGCCCACAGAATACGGTGACAAAGCCTGAACCTTAACATAAACCACACAGCTTAGTTATTGATAATGTACCAAGACTGATCAACCAGTTTAATACC
>NC_047665.1:84055504-84071146 GCF_011762505.2 Arvicanthis niloticus | reverse complement strand
GTTCCCAAGGCTTGAAGTCACCGAGACTGACAGACAGCAAAGGCGGTGCTCTCCTTTTCTGGGTCAGAACAACTGCGGTTTCACAGTTCCCTTGGTGGAGCTGCCTAATTGTTCCAGTGAGGTTGTTTGCCCTGGTGCCATTGCTCTGCTTTCTCTGGGCTTGTTTTCTTGAGAACTAACTGATCACTTACCTTCCTATCACTTTCCCTCTTAGAGACAAAGGTGTGGGCAGAAAAAAAAATCCATGGTCACAACTGCAAAGGTAGAAGTGGGAAGACACACATTAGTTATGGAGCACCGGCTTGTGTTATGTGAGGAAAATTCATTCATTTCGCTTGGGCAATAGGGCTCAGATGGTGGCGAGGACCCCATGGTTAAGCACTCTCTTGTGGAGTACAAGGCCATTCTGATTAAAAGGATGCCAGTGACCTGGCCAGCAGTAGCCATAACATGAGGCTTAAGGCCAAGGAAAATAGTGGGGCCTGAGTCAACCTATCTCATTAGGAAAGGGAGTGACACCCTAAATACCGTGAGCTGATGAGTAGTAAGATTTCCTTGTTTTGAAACAAAACAAAACAAACAAATAACAGTGGATATTTGTGTGGAATGTCCAACCTTCCTTCCACTTCTTCTTCTACATTCTTCTAGCAGCCCCACCCCCACCCCAGCCCCTGGCATAAGCACGTTCAGGAAAGGCTGGATGATCCAATTCAAGCCAAAGAGGTGACGAGAATGTCTTCAGGAATGGGACTCCAATGTTTAACAAGAAGTCTGAGAACAAGGTCGTCTGTGCTCACTCTTGTCTGTGTTATGTGCAACTGCATGGGAAGCCTGCTCTAAAGAGAAGCCTGAGAGTACAGAAGGGACAGGGACTTCGGCATCAACAGCTCTGACATTCTCTACCTGTGAATGGAAATGACACTAGCACTGACCACAGAATGTTGTTGGTGACAGTACATGGGATAATGTTTGTGAGAGGCTGGTTTTATATTTGACCCTTTTATTATATAGAATATGCAGTTCTCTGTCCTACATTCAGAGCTTCTCTGGCAAACTGACCTTAATTTTAACCTCTCTGATAGGTCCTAATTGTGGAACCCTAGCCCTTACATCCCTAAAGTAGGGGATTTATGCTTTGATTTCCATAGCTCATATATGAACCCACAAAGTAAGAGTTTGTGTGTAACAAAAAAAAAAAAAAAGACTCTCACAATTGGCATAGATTGTTATTTTATGGTCTCCAGCATCTATTAAGAAATAAGGATAAGGAGACAAGGAATGCTTTATGGAGGGACAGACTCAGCAGAGTAACCACAGATTAGTTACCTCTGTGTTCGAGTTCTGAAACATGAGATAAGAACCATGACTCCTTTTCCTATCTCCACATCCATGAGTTAAAAGGCAGGGGTTCTTCTGGGAATACGCACTCCTTTCTTGCACCAGGTCAAGGGTAAGTGAGCCACCCTGGCATGACTGTGAATTGACTTTCTCCGGGGGGAGTACAAACGTTTCCTGCTCATTTTAAATCTCTACGCCATACATAGCTTGGGCTACAGCTTAGTATGGACACGAAAGACTACACATTTAGTGTTCAGCTTGTTAAATAGTTTGGCAAGGTAAGTGTTATTGCTGCAGAGACTGCTTAGCTACATCAAATCTAGCAGAGAAGCACACCCAATGAGGGCCCCACTTGATTTTTATTCCTAACGAAACGGGGCCCCTATATATCACTCTCAGTGGTCAGAGTTCAGCTTCACATTCTTATTCTATTGGTTGATATGAAATGCTGCAGTTGACACACGAAATACAATTCTGAGCACCAAGTGAAACTCTGGACAGACATTTTGATTTCAGCAAGATCTGATCCTAGAGGAATTTGAATTTTTGCCAAGTAGTTTCTTTACAATAATTCTTAAGTGGAGTTTTGTTTTGCATGATCATTTTATAGAAAGGACAGTGCATTTTTTTTTACATTTCTTACAAGGGCATTTCAGTATTAAATGATAATAGGGATCTTCCTGCAGTCAAGCCCGTGTCCTCAAAAGCACTGTTAGTCTGTGCCATTCCAGGTCTTTATTATGAGTGAACAAGCTTATGTTTGTGCTAATTTTTTTCATTTGTTTGCACAAATGGAAACAGATCATATGTGTGTGTGTGTGTGTGTGTATGCATATATGCATACACACACACATTGAACCAAGCCCAACTTTGAGAAGTGTAATCAACCATTCCACTTTACTGCTCTCCTGGGATCCAGAGTTTCTTTTGTGTCAGTGCAGAATCAACCTGCAAACACACAGACTCTGCATGTTCTCTTGATTCTCCTCATCATTCTGATCCACAATGAAGGCATATGGTCTGACCCCAGCATCTTCCCTAGATGGACATTTAAGCCTGGCTCTACTGACTTGAACTTCTCTATTCCGAAACCTCCTCTGAACTGCATAAGGTAGAGTGGGGTGTTTAGATTGTCTTCTATAAATTCAGGAGTTAAACAAGATTGTTACAGGACAGAGGTGTTCTCCTGCAGAGAAATTCTTTCAGTTTTCATGTTTCCAAGAAACTTAAGTCTTCTGAGAAAGTTACCACAAGCCAAGATACAGAAGAAGTTGTATTCAAAACATCAAAAACTGCCTTTCCTTGAACTGTTTCTAGGTACATGATATTCAGCACAGGACTGCCATAGACTACCTCTACACAGGCTGTGTTGTCCAAAAGAGTGTTCCAAGAAAGAGAAGCTGACTGTGAAAGGGAACAGGGTGAACAGTAGTATTTCACTGCAAGGTAGCACACAAAGAATGATAGATTACAAACAGACCAATGAAAATGTATCCCAAGAACAAAACAAGAATGGATGGAATTCATTCTTACCAGACTCCACTGTTCAGGAAAGTAGGGTCCATACTTACTTGACTATCCTGCTTCTGTTGGCTGAGAAATCCAGGACAAAAATATACCAAAAAAGCAATGAGATGGTAAGAGGCAGGAGGATGGAACAAAATGAGAGAATGGTGAGAAGATCTGATGCCACAACTGTGATAGCATCTCAAAAAAATGGATTTGCTCAGGTGGGCCAGGAGTTGAGCTGAAGAGCAGCTCTCTGACCTGCATCACCATTGCTCACGGCACTATGGTCTGTGGCTACAGCAGCAGGATAGGGGTGTTTAAAGATTATGATACCACTAGGGAAGAGATTAAAGGTATATGTGCTTCAAGAGCACATAGACTAAAGTTGGGGAGATGAACATTTCTCCCACAAAGAGATAATATGCAGATTTATAAAACATTACCTTTTTTGCTTGATAGCTCCAATGATGGACAAATGAGACGGTTTGAATGAGAACGGCCTCCATAGGCTCATATGCTTGGTCCCAGTTAGTGGGATTGTTTGGGAAAGATTAGGAAGCTTATTCTTGTTGGAGGAGATGTATCACTGGAGGTAGGCTTTGACGTTATAAAAGCTCACACCAGGCACAATATCTTTCTCTCCTGTGGTTCAGGATGTAAAAGCTTTCAGCTTCTGCTTCATCACCATGCTTGTCTGCTTCCCATCATGATGATCATGAACTAACCTTCTGTAAGCAAGACCCTAGATAAATGCATTATTTTATAAGAGTTGCCTTGGTCATGATATCTCATTCCTGCTATAGAACAGTAACTAAGATATGAAAGAATAAGATAAATTCTACAAACAGGAGATAGTAACATTTATGTATCAGTTTGACTATACCTATTAGTACAGGACAACCTAATTAGAAGGATTAAAATGCAATCTATTTATATTTTATGACAGTAAATGGATTCTTTAAAATAAAAAGAGAGAGATTGCAAAGGTTTGTACTAACACTGAAGAGCCAGTTTTGGAGTCGTTTTGAAGGGACAGCCCACAGCACTTGCTCACTAGTTAAATAGAAAAGATGAGAAAGAAGGAGAAAATGCAAGAAAGTCTCTGGTGAATGACTGTTGCTCCCAAAAAGTAGCTTGCCTGAAACAGTAAATGACAAGGATGCATCCCACTGGTTTCGTTTGCCCAGCTAACTGTCAAGGGTAGCCTGGCTTTGTGCTCCTCTATTTGCCTGTAAATAAAAGTAGGGCCAATTACGCCCAAGACTTTAACTCATAAGACAATTCTGACTTTAACATCCTATATATTACTAATTGTCACCAGTATTTGAATCACTGGTGAGTTAAATACTAAGATTATCATTGCCAGGTAGCATTAATGTCTCATGGTGGCTGGGACCTTACCTCTGGGAATGGTTTCAATGTACAATGTCACCTAGAGTCATGTGGTATCCTGCTTTTTAGGAAGTTGTAGACCCTTTGGCAGGGAAAACTCAACTGGAGAAGTAGATCTTAGAGGAGATAAGGAAAGGGGTTTTTAAGGTTAAAAGCCCAATTCTACTTCCTGTTCCATCTCTAAACTACCTGGATGTGAGCAACTTGCAGTGTTTCATAACTGCTTACATAACAGTGAGATCTTCTGGTTTCCGTGTCTTCCCCTTAAGCCATGAGCCCAAATCTCCCCTTCCCTGAAGCTGTTGCTTATCAACTCTAGAAAGGCAACTACCAAACCTTGTGTCTCCTTTACCCTGGGTAGTCCTTATCTAAAAAATGTTCCATTCTGAGCAAATGCTCACTGCTAAATTTTCCTTGGTTTTTTTTTTTTTCCTTAATGGAAGCATACAGACTCCAGGAAGAGAATGCTCTACCAAGGCCTGGGGTTCCCTGGAGCATAAAAAGAAGCTCCCAGAGCAAGAATGAAAAAAGCAATAAAAAACAAAGTTTTAACATGGTCATTAATTAAGTTATAGTCTAAAGTCCATTAGAATCCATTAGTGCTTTGTCAGCTACCACAAATTGGAACTCTGTGGGTTTTTTTTTTTTTAACTACTAATTCTCAAGAGGAAAAGATTATGCACTTTAAAATAAGGCAGTGTTCTGAACCAAAGGTGTTTTTTTTTTTTTATTATTATTGAAGTGCTCAGTAACTTTAAATGTCAGGTAACATTGAGGAGAGTTGAAATTTTTGTATTTATCAAAGGAGACGGGAACTAGAAAATTTGCTGATGTGTGTATGGTATTAACATTCTGCTGCCACAGAGCTCATCACTGAAGAAGAATGGGTGTGATGGAAAATGGGAGGAGGGAGGGAAACAAGAAGGAAAATTATACTCTTAAGTCCACTGATACTCAAGCATTGTGCTCAGCTATTTAAACATGATCATACTTGACACCCAAAATTTAAGAAGTTTGTGTTACAGAATCTCAACTTAGGCTCTGGGTGTGGTTAGTAACTACTATGTAATAATATATCACAAAGCTAGGCATTGAAAACAGTGTACCACTTACAATCTGTAGTGCCTATGGTTGGGGCCTGGACAAAGCTAACTGGGTTTGTGTTTTTGGTAATGTGTTTGGGGACTAACTAAGAGTAAGAAGTCACCAAACACACAACTGAGGAAGCATCATCCAAGGTCCTCTTATTTTTTGCAGAACTAATTTTCCTGTGGCTGTGGGATTAACTGCAGCCCTGCCTTGAGAAATATGTAGTTATGTGTAGTTGCTCCGTTAATTGTATCCTCAGGGATAACAATAACCTTAGCTGAGGCAAGTAACAGATCCCTGTTGAACTCAAGGAGATAGGATCCCACTACTGCAAGAATACAAGGGAGGGATACAGAGGCTGTCTTATAGTGAGTAGGTATGGTGACTATTCTTGTGAAGCCAGCCTGTAGAAAGTGTATTCAGGAGAGCTATAAGCTTGAAGCCAGCCTGGGCTACGTAGTGGATATTTTCCTAGCATTCTTAAGTTTCCTTTGTAATTCTAGACTTGGAAGGCAGAGATGGGGAATAGTAAAAGCAAGATGGCCAGTGAACCAGACTATGACTTTATCTGGCATTAAAAAACAAACCAAGCTTCATTGAAAAACTAGAAAAAAATATGGGGGATAACTTCTGATATCAACCACAGGCCTCCACATACCTGCCCCATACACACACACACACACACACACACACACACACACACAAACACACACACATACACAGACACAAATATACACATACACACACACATACACACACACACATGAACACACACACATACACACACACTGAAAGAATAAAAGAATGAGAGAGAGAGCCGGGTGGTGGTGGCTCAAGCCTTTAATCCCAGCACTTGAGAGGCAGGTGGATTTCTGAGTTCGAGGCCAGCCTGGTCTACAGAGTGAGTTCCAGGACAGCTAGGGCTACACAGAGAAACCCTGTCTCGAAAAACAAAACAAAACAAAAACAAAAACAAAAACAAACAAACAAAAAAAAAGAATGAGAGAGAGAGAGAGAGAGAGAGAGAGAGAAATTAACAAAAACCAAATAGCACATATGTAATGGATGATCCTTACCTCCAAAGCAGAGTTTAAAGCTACACTGCATTTCTGAACACCTGAATTATTTAAGTCCTCCAGATTTTCATCTGCTTGTTTTCAGACACTTGCAGCTCCACGAACTCAATCTTATGACACCTTCAGTATGATCAAACATAGTTGTCAAGGATGTTGAGATCTCTCTCATTGGAACCTTTCTCAAGGGGAAATGGAGGTGGTAGACCTTCTTATTCCTCACACTGGGGACTTTTCAGCCATTGTAATCCTCTCTGTGGTTCTTCTGCAGCGTCATCTTGGCCTTGTGATCCGAACAATTTGGATTAAAAGCAAAGCCATGAGACGGTGATTTCAACTGCTCGGGTAAGGCTCTGAATTTCTCAGCTTTCTCCTAAGCTATCTCCCCAGAACGTCTTCTCTAGCAGTATGAGCTAAGGGCATCTGGATTCACAAGCTTGCTTAATTATAGCAGGACCTAACAATAGAATATATCCCCAGAATGCTGCCCAGGGGACTGTGTCTTCCACTAGGCCTCCCCAAAAGCTGAGAGAGAGGGCTGGCGAGATGATAAAGGTTATTAAGGCCATTGTTGCCCAACCTGTGGACCTGAGTCCAACATGCAGAATTCACATGGTAGAAAGACAAAATTGACTCGAGAAAGTTGAATAAAATAATAAGATAAAAAAATATGTGGGAAAAGGAGGAAGGTATTTTGAGCTTGTCCGACTAAGCAAGCATTGTCTGTTCCTTGCAGCAGCTTTTGAAGCAGCATATGAAGTGGTCCAAGATGTAAGGCGGCAGGGAGAACCTTGGCATCACCATACATCTACCAAATCTGAAGATGGGCTTCTCTGTTTGGCTTGAATTTAGAAATGAGTGAATCTATCATCTAACTACAGGATGATCTTCAGCCTTTAGTTAGGCATGGCTCAGTCCACGCTTTTCCCTGACATTCTACCCTAAACAAGACTGACACTGAGACAGCCCTCTAGGACCCTTCCCTAAGTTCCATTCACTGAACTTAGTTGTACGACACATCTATAAAATATTTTAGGACCTGGATGTGTCCATGATTCCCAGGAAGGAGTACTGTGTCTGGTTGGGTTACACTGGAGAAAACAAAACAAACTAATGGGCCAGAAAGAAGAAAGATTTCTGATTTTGTTATGATGTGAAAGTTATGTAGAATGAGACTACTCTGCTTAGGTCTCACACTTCTCCAATCCCTTATATAAGCACACATGTGTACCTGGCAGGCCCACAATTACAAAAATATCTACAAATATTCACATACTTGAACTCATATACATATAAAAACACACACACACACACAAGCCATCTACACTCAATGACTACAAAGTACTATACAAACTCTGGAAGAAGATGGTTTCTTGCTCTGCTCTGCTCTGGCTCTATCACTGGAAGCTATGACATCTTACAAAGTCATGTAACCTTCCTGGGCTCCACTGAGTTAAATGAATAAATACATTAAATTATCTCTAAATCTCTGTTTGGACTTGGGCTCCCTAAATCTCCATAGATGGAGCTTGGCTATCACACAAGAAGCTTCTTTTCCCATGTGATAGGAGATGTCCTAGAGGATCCACAGGTTTATTTGGCATGAGCATCTCTGTCTCTTTCCTAGAGAAAGTGGAGAGGAATGTAAATCATGGCATTTTCATCTTAATGCAGGTGGTTATGCAGTGTGCTCCTGTGAGCCAGAAGCAATATAATGCAATGGGCACAAGTCTCTGACCTTGTCCCAGTGTCACAGACAGGGGAGAGGGAGAGAAGGGGCTTCTACTGTTGGCCACAGGACATCTTTCCATTTGTTTTCTCTCAACTTACTGCCCAATTTCTAAAGTGGTATTTTGTAGATTAAAAAAAAAAAAAAAACAGGTTCCAAAGTGAGGCATCTTGCTGTTTCTATATGTAGCACATGCTGACATGACTAGGATTCAAACACAATTGACTGATTAGAACACACATGCTTTTCCCCTTAAGCCCGGCCACTTCCCACAAGAAGAAAATTATAGAAGGGAAGTTATAAATGACTTTAAGCCAGCTCCCAATTTGGAAAAAATAAATAACTCAATAAAGTAAAACCTGTTTTTATAAAAGTCCAAACTCAAGGTCTTTAGACCTGGGCCCATCCACAGCATTTCTCTGGAACAGCTACTCAGAACCACTCTAAAATAATTGTTTTCTATTTGAAGGTTGAGAGTTTGGTTTGGTTGAGGTAGCGTGGGTCCTGCTGTTCTTCCAGATTCAGTCCTTTGTCTTGTGATTTCTGCTCATTGCAGAAGGCTGTCATGTTCCTCCCTGCCCATCCCCGCCCCCATCTCTCACTTTCCCATCCTCAACACCAACAGTTCTTCTTCTTCCACCTGCACTTCTCACCCTTTGAGCTATGGTGAAGCCTACCTCATTTTCCATGAGTTCACCCCTAAGGAAAGAAAACAAGGCACACACAGCCAAGGTCTGAGGTGATCTCTGGTAGTCCTCCCCATCACTGTTGGCAAGCACTTTCTCTCTCAAGTGCCCCTTACGTCTCCCTTCCGTTATAGTTTCTAGTCACAACATGGGACTTCCCCAACTTCAGTACTGACTTAGTACAAACCACTTAGAGATGTGTGCCCACTAATATGCACAGCACTGCCTTGTCCTAAATTAGAAATGGTGACTGTCAATTTCACCACTTAATATAATTTGAGTCTTCATGACACCTGTTTTTAGCTTGTCGCCATCTGTGACCTGCTTCAGAATGAGGCCAGCTGCTAGTCTCAAAGTCTCACATCCTGTCAGTATTTTATTCATCAATGGACTTTCCTTGACATCCCATGTGTCAGAAACAGCAAGCAGCTCAGGAGTTGGCTAGTAATGGGATCTCCAGCGGTGTTGGCATGCCCGGATTATTGCTCATCAGCAAGGTACATTGGCTAAGATTAGTGTGACAGAAGCTCACTTTGTAAACACTGCCAGCCAAGCCAAGTTGCCCTTAGTGTGCAGCCCTTCCTCTTGTTGACAAGCTTGTTTACTTTCTGCCCCCAGAGCTGAAAGGAACAGCTTCATAAACGACCCGAGACTGCCACAAACAGATGGCGTAGACCAAAACATTAGACCTCACAAGCTTGCATGTGTTGAATTCTAGGAGAAACTACACCTTACGGTGTGGGCATTCATATAGGAGGTTAGGGAGAGAAAGCCATGAAACAGACAAACCATAGCATTTCAAGAGAGAACTAAATCTCACTATCATGACTTTGCTGGTATGATATGATCTACACTGTGTCAAACTGTATGTTTCAAATTCTATGATACAGAGTGTGGTAGAGGGAAAAAAACCTTCTGGTTAGGATTTAGGTTAAAGTTCTGCTTTGTAGCTTGAAAGCTCTACGATGAGCTTTTAAGTCTTAGCACCAGCGTTTTCAGTAGCTGAGAACAGACACAATGCTTTTCTACACAGAACTATGTCTAATAAAAAAGACATGCAGAAAAAATACAAAGATAAGAGTACAAGACTTGTAAAATTTTGTAGCTATCAAGATTCCATGTCATTAACATGTTGGATTGCCCCCAGCTGATCTACAAACTAATATGATTCCATATTAAAGGCAAATTAAAACTCATTTTATTGAATCTGGTAGATGTTTTTAAGACCTCTATTAAGACATGAAATGAGAAAAATTCAAGAGATGAGAAATTCAAATCATTCCTTGGAAAGTAGAACAAATTAGAGTTTTTCTGTTTCAAATGTGAGTTCTTAGGGTGTCCTTGACATAAAATAGATAACAGTCAAAAATATGTTGTGCCTCAGATCTACATATATATAAGGACTTGAAATATGTCAGAAGATCATGGGGGAAAGAATTTAAACTTTACTTCCATCCATAGTCAAAGCATAACCCCAGGGGAATTAGAGTCTTACATGTAAAAGTAGTTCTTTAGTCTTTAAACAAAAATAATATGTCTTTACGACACTTGAAGAGACTTTTATGACAAGATACATGATACGTTATACAGCAAATGGAAGTGTATTGGTCTGGCTCAGTTAGCATTTTAAAAAGCAGTCTGAACACTCTAGGAGGAACTATTTGGAATCTAACGTGCCCAGAAGAAGGCAAGTGTGCAGAGCACACGAGAGAGCGATTTTTAAAAAGCAATCACAATTTAGAAGTTAACAAACCACAAACAGCTGCTTGTCCAGTCAGCAAGCCAGACTCACAACCCCAGCAGTAATCAGGTGTCTGTTTAACTCTCAAGTAGATGCAATTGTCCACCTACTGAGTTGCTTTCAAAATGATCTGATGGTTCTAAGGACTGGTATGCAAACAACTCTCATGATTTCACTTTGCTTGGCAGTAACATTCCTCACACTTGCATCAGGCTGCTGATCTGTTTGCAGGCAGTCATGGCCAGACCCAACCTCCTCAGATTTAATTCTTCCTTCCCTTCCCTTCCTAGTACCCATCTCTCCACCCAGTGGAGATTATCTGAGGCAGCAAATAAATTAAAATAAAAATAAATTAAAAAAAAAAAGGAAGCCACATCCTTGGTCTGGTCATTGTCCCAAGGATAAATCTTAAAAAGGTATTTTCTGGTTAAAACTTTTTGATGTTAATAGTCTTATTTGGGAACTGGCTATTCTTGTCTGGATCTGCACACTTAGAAAGGCCCCTGGCTGATTTAAGGTTGCTCTGTATTTTCACTTCACAATGGACTACACAAGAAATATGAGCAGTTCAGAGCAGAAGCAGTTGGTATTTACAACTCTACAAGATGAGAAATTTGGAGACTTTTCTAACTATTCTTGTTACGTCAACCAACTGTGATGTATGCTCATTTCTTTTTTCCAGTTTCTTCCTAAACATGGCTGGTAACAAATCAATGCACTAACAACCAATGCTAATACATTATTAACATTCAGTTAAGTAACCTCATCCCCTGTCATCTCACAGGGTGTGCACATAGATCACCTTACAAGATACCATCTGTGGCACACACAGCAAATGCATCACCAGTATCCCAAGGCTGCCTTCCTGCACAGTGCCTGCTTCAGTTAGGGAAAGGAAACTCCAGCATCTACATGAACTCTAAAACATGAGTAGCCTTAAGAAAAGGATATTTTTTTTTTTTACATTTTTTTTATTTTACACATCTAAGTATTTCACTGCATGTATGCATATGCACTAAGTGTTTCTGGTACCCATGAAAGCCAGAAGAGGGCATGAATCCCTTAATCCCTTGGAATTGGAATTTGGATTTTTTTTTTTTTTTTTTTTTTTTTTTTGCCTAAACTGGAGTATGCAGTACAAAAACATCTAACCAGAGAGTTTGTTGAAACTTCCTCAGACCTGCTGTTGCCTCCTGTCAGTGCTGATATAAAATCCTCCCGAGAAAAAGCCTAAAAATGCTTTAATCTTGAAGGTTCAGACAAGAAAGTAAGCTGATGGGGTGAGCAGGTGCACCCTAAGACAAGAAATGAACAGGAAGTTCTCCCAGGGATTTAAGGTCAAAGGGTTAGGCAAGTTTGGGGTCAGCTGGAACATTCTGAAATAATCACCCTTTTTACTTATGGTCATGGGAAAATGGTGGATGTGAAGCTCAAGATGCTAAAAGTCCTGGAAGCTTTGTCAGCTCTGCATAGGCCCTTGTGGCAGCAAAGCACAGAAGATAACACCATGGCTCCCATTCCAAGAAGCTAAAAGCTGAGGGCAGGTGTTGGGTTGTGGCTTCTGTGTGGGCATGGGTCCAGTTGGGCTGAGTTGTGGGTCACAAGTGTCTGCCATCCCAAGGGGCTAGAACTGCAGCTCGGGGGGGCAGAAGTGTAGGAAGTTGACTAAGTTCACTCCACGCTGGGCTGGGCAGACACTGGGCTATGAGAAGCTGTGTGACTCACTCTGGAATGGAGTCTGAGTCTACCGCAGGGGCAGAGCTCTTGGGTTGGGGATCCCTGGGCCAGGAGATGTCCGGAGACTGACTGGTCTCAGCCCTTGGGCTTTCAGGTGCCACTAAGAGGTCATGGAAGAACTGGGACAGAGCATACAGGCTGGATCTACCCGCAGCCGAAGGGGGAAAGGGGAGAAGATGAGCTCTGGAGGTGGCCTGTGGGGAGAGAGACTTGCTTGGCTGGGTCCAAGATCATGGCTGGGTCCCTGCGTTCCTCTCTGGAATGCAGAGAGGTCCTTGGTGGGAGATTAGGTAGCAGGTTGGTAGTCGAAGGCCTCCATAGTCCCCCACGGCAGGCCCCAATGATGAGAGGGAGTATTATGGCAGAAAATGGATTAAGCTGTACCCTGTGTTCTCAGGGTGGGCCTAAGGTTAAATACCTTTTGCAAGTAGGAGGAGGTCTGGAAGGAATATTTAATTGGCTACACCCTCTGGCCTTTAGGTATCTCATGAATATGGAGATGGATTGAGGCTCTGTGGCCTGTAGTCATGCCCTCTGTCTGTGCTACATGACCAATGGCCACAAACCTCTCTTTGGAAGGGGCTGTGGAGGGCTGAAGCTAAGTGAAAGGAACCAGGGCCCAGAAGCAAGGCCTAACACCTACCATCTCTTTAGGGTCTCCAGGGGTTTGAGGCCTGCACTCGACCAGGTACCCAGCTACCTCTCACAGCCCACTGCCTCACAGGCAGGTACCCAGCTATATCTCACAGCCCACTGCCTCACAGGCAGGTACCCAGGGACTGGCAGTGATGCTGTCTCATCTGCAACCCTGGGACTGAATATAAACAAAGAGTCTTGAAGCAGAGAACAGGACTGCTGCAGAAGGGCACAAGCATCTTCAGAGAGCTCATGAGGATGCTTTCAAAGAGGTCATGGCTGTCGCCCAGATGGTGCCCAAGCCTGAACCTCTCCATAGGGGTGGCTCGCAGTAGAGGGCAGGGTGGAATGGTGTAGGCTATCCAGACCAGCAGCAAGGATCCAGCCCTGGTCAGGACAACATGGTGCCGGGAAGAGCAGTGGCCTGAGAAGATATAAGGACATTCTGAGAGGTACAGTTTGGTTTACAAAAAAAAAAAAAAAAAAAAAAAAAGCACCAGAAGGGTCCTGAGAAGGAAATGACCCAACCCATATTTTAACAAAAGACTTATCCAAGTCCTGAGGATATTACTGGCCCTGAATCCCACTCTCCATGTAGACCAAGCACCTGCATCTGGTCACTGGTTCTCTAGAAATTTAAATCAAGGTGAACTGCCTTCTTGTCCAATAGGCAGATTCCCCTCAAAGACTTGGAACATGTGCAAGTGATTCGTTCTGAAACAAGAAATTCTATCTTGAAACATTTTAAAAGAAGTGTTTCATGTATTGAAACTTTACAAACTTCAGGTTGATTTTTTTTGAAATGAATATTTTGGAAACTGATTAATTAGTTTTGAAAAATAAGAACCCTTTATCCACAAATATAACCTAGTTGCCCCTCGGCCTTATCATTTAAATGCTTTTATCACATTAGGAGTCTTTTGTTAAAATATGGGTTGGGTCATTTCCTTCTCAGGACCCTTCTGGTGTATAAAGATGCTTTCTGCTCAAGCCTGAGTCAAATCCCTGGAGTCCACGTGAAGGTGGACTGAGAAAAGTAACTCCACAAAGATGTCCCCTCACTTCCACACACTTTATGCTGTTCCAGTTCTGTTCTCCACAATAATAATTATATAATTATATAAGCACAGAGAAAAGAAATAATAAGATCCCAGTAAGTCTGAAGGAAGCCTGAATGCCTGGGAAGGTGAAAACCTGGAGCTGATCCTCTGGCGTGACCCCACTATAGTTACACCCTGGATCTAAAGCAGTATTAGCAAGCATGCTTTTTCTAGCCTCAGATCTAATGAGCCTGCTACCTCCCAGCATCTCAAGCCATTCATCCAGTGACAGCTGAATTTCTCTGCTTTCAGTACAGCTCAGTGCCAAGTCCTGAGTAGAAATAATCCTTTTATCTCCCAATAAAGGAGAATTACCTGCATTCTCTAACCCAGCTCACTTTGAAGAGCTGTCTTTGGAACTGGAGGCTTCGCCTTTCCCGGAGTGGTCACATTAAAGATGATTTTCACTGATCTCGTTGGGAGATCCAAAGGGCAGAGAGTTGATGATATTGTCATCTAGTCACCCTGTGGAAAATGTTGAGATTTTTCCATTTTAAACGATTTCAGAGCACAAATGTCATTCTCACAAACTTTTCTAAAAGACAAATTAAGTTTTCAAAGCTACACTGTTTAGGGACCAGCTGTTACCTTGGGCCAGTGTGTGGGGACACTTTGAAAGGACATAATTTGGTCTGCTATCATCTTTCTTTGCCCCTGTGGAGATAATCTCACCCTGATAATTTCCTGCTGTCTATGGCAACACCATTGTATAACAGACTATCTAGGGTAGTGAGCCACCAATTTTCTTCTATAAAAAACAGCTCCTATTCATCCCCAAACACTGTTGAAACTTAATTCATTCCAAGTGGCAAGGTGACTGACATGTCAGCACAGGTCTTCACACCTGGAATATATTTTTATTCTCTCTTCCCAGTAACCCAATAAGCTACACTTTATTTTACAAACTAGGAAATCAAGCCTAGGAACTTTAGGCAAGTATCTCAAACATCTAGTCACTAGTGGAGGTGAAGAGTGTGTTCAGGTCTGCACCTGAAGTGTGTATCCATCCCATGATATCACCTGGAAATGAGGGTCTTTACCCTTAAAAACTGCGGAAATGTAAACTGTTCATTCTTCATGGGAACACACTACTCTGAGACCTAGAGAATGTCTAAAAACACTCCCTGGCCTCCTTCCACTAAAAGAGCACTCTTGCCCTTACACACTAATACTTATGGGAACCTGAAATATATCCAGAAATTTCCAAAGCCCTTGCAAGGCAAATCACGCTACCATGAGTATGGAAGGATTCTGGAATATGTATCCTCTTACACTGTTAAGTTTCTGTGATATTGAAAACTGGGCAGAATAATACAAAAATTGTGACCTGAAGAAGTAAGAATAATTATAGCTAGTATGTAGTTCTCTGCACCTACAAAGCCCATTCATTAGTAATAGCTTGTCCCCTCCAGTGAAGAAGTAGCCACATTGTAAAAAGGCTTGGAAGCATTCAGCTGTCTGGAGAACCCCAGAGCCCTCACAAGAACATTTGAGGTCTTCCTAATTTGTCCTCAGTGGTTCCCTCCACCCCAAATGTCAGACAACCCTAGGCAACTTCAAAACAAAGTGAGTCACTATGTGTCAAGCAAGCACATCTTTCTCACTCTTGCTC
>NC_047665.1:83979874-84055304 GCF_011762505.2 Arvicanthis niloticus | reverse complement strand
TGATGCTACCTGGGACATGTTGGGGTGTGGCATATCCGGCCTATGCCACCATGGGGCCACATCTGGTTGTTGCCCTTCAGCAGCAGGGGTCTGTTACCACCAAAGGTCAGGCAGAAGTCCCTGGTCTGGGGTTGCCACCCTGGGACATGTTGATATGTGAGGGACTGTCGAAGTGGCCCTCCCTCACCTGGACATCATGGGAGAGTTTGCCTTAAGGCGTGATAGCAGGAGATCTGACCTGTCTCTAGCCAGCAACAGTACGCTCACACTGTGGAACATGTGGATCAGCTGCCGGAGGATACAGAGTGTGGAAAGCTGGCCCAACCAGTGGCATGAACAAGGGAAAGATACCCTCTCATCCTTCACCACCTGTGGCAGGTGGGAGACATGGCCCTTGGGTCCTGAGAGCAGGAAGCTGGCCCTATCCCTCACAGCTGCAGACTGGGGAGATCAAGCCCTGCACATCACCTGGACAGCACAGTAGAGCCGACCCTAAATGCGGAGATTTTGGGTGTGCTGGCCTGAGGGCATGAGTATGGAAGAGCAGACCTTGCCGCTTGTCTATTGTGTAATGGCATCAGCAATGGAGAGATCTCTCCCCTCCCTTGGTCCTTGCCATCACTGACAGCTGGGAGACTAAGCCCCAACAGGAGGAGAGCTGTCCCTGCCTCTCACCTGCTGCAGCACTCAGGAAAACAGGCCCAGAAGCTCACCTGGACAGCACGGTAGAGCTAACTCAAATGCCAGACACCTGAGTGAGCTGCCCTAAGAGTGTGAGCATGTGAGAGCTGGCGTGCAACTTGTCTGCTGTGTAGCAGTTGTGAGCATGAGAATGATGTTTCCTACCTAGACCCTTGCCACCTACTGCAGTGGGGAGGATGGCCCTGGCTTTACCTGCTGCAGTACAGTAGAGAGCAGGCCTCCTCACACCTCCCGGGCAGCAGGGTAGATCTGTCCCGGGTTGATGAGGATGCTGGTGAGCCAGGCCTGAGGGCATGAAAATGGAAGAGCTGGTGGGCTGACCAGCTCAGATACCTCTCATTTCCCAGATCCAGGGCTTTAATTGGCCCACCCCAACATCTACGCCATCAGTGAACTGTTGGAGTACATAAAGGACCAGTCCTACAGATCCAACATTACAGAATCTCTATGACCCAGGACAACAACATGGTATCTGAGAAGAATCCCAGTGAAGTTCCAGTGTTGATAAAATAGCAGAAGCTAGAGGTCTTGTACCAGACCAATGAGTCATTGCAATGAACATTTGCAAGCAAAGAAGTGTGGACAAAAGGGTACACTCTGGGACACACTGACACACTACAGCTTCACGATGAGATTTCTTTTCTCTATTGATGGGATGTTGCAAAGGTGGAAGGCAGGTATGAAGGGAGGGGGAAATAAGTGGGGTTGGTATGTATGATGTCAAATTCATAAAGAACCAATAAAAAGTTTCGCAAAGGTATCTGAAAAGTACGGTATCTGATAGAGGAGACTACCCCTTCCCTACCATTCAGATATACTTAAGTAGTGGATGGGGGAAGATATTATTCTGTGTTTCCTATCACCTGAACAGGTTAACTTACAGGCTTTCTTTGGCTCACAGTTTGGAAGGGGTGGCACCGGAAGAGTGAAGCTGTATACAAAGCTGAGAGAGCACCTATAAAGCTCTTCCAAAGCGCATGTGGCATCATCTTCATCCACAGAGCAGATCTTGGCAGCCTTTCATGCCAAGTATCCTGGACAAGACTGGCATGTTCCTCAGTGAGGCACTGATGCCACATTAGTCACGTCTCCAAACGCAAATGCTTTTCACTATGTTCAGTGACCTAGCCAAAAATGATGACCCTGAAAATCTCCAGCAGCAAGATTCTTCTTAATTCTATCTGGGAACCCAAGAAGGAAGGAGTGTGACAAAGGGAAGCCCCTAGGAACAGCCGCTTGCTTCTGCAGCAGAATCACATTAACTTAGTCCATTTCAGAGTCTAAAATATTTTAAGCCAGATGTTTTACAAAGAAAGAGTATAACCTGGCTCAGGGTTCTGGAAGATCACAGGTGTGGCACAGGGATCTAGCTCTGCTGAAAGCCATGGGGTTTGAGGTCACAGGTGCTCTGCCCTCATCAATGGATCAAGGCTTCTCTCGAATGGATTGGGGTCTATAGGAATGGGTTAGTTCCTGTGAGAACTAACCAAATTGGTTCAATTGCTTCAAAAATTTGGGGGATAATCAAGTCTTTTCAACTAGATTGAGTTAGAGCTACCCAAACTTTTAAGCTAAAATTTATTTTAACCAATATTGAAGAGTAAAGTTTAGCTTTTGGAAACATGATTGATCAATAATTTCACTGGCACAAAGTTCAAAAGATCCTATGCTGAGATAAAACGTAGTTTTGAAGTAAACTTTTAAATGAATTATTTAGCATATGTACAAAAGCATACTGACAAAATCAAAGTAAATAATTTGATGAATTATACAAAGGCAGGACATCCATCAAATCACTGCTCAAATAACTCTCTTTTCATGCCTGAACCCTGCTAAGACACCGCAGTGCCCACATCCCTAAAAGGAAAGACAAGGGAACTCAGGGGAAAGGGGACATACTGAGCTGATCCTGCTATCCCAGAGAAGCCTCTGGAGACATAATTACTACATTCGTTTCCCAGGCTGCCTCAGACACTCACCACAAACCATGTGCTTAAAGCACAGGATTTATTATCATTCAGCTCTGAGGCTGTTTGCAGAAGGCCCAAGGCCCCTCAGAAGTGTCTAGGTAGAGATTGTTTGGGGCCTTCTGTACCACTGTTATTTGCAAACATCCCTCAGCTTGGCAACCTCAGTCCAGCCTCTGCCTCCATGTCCACATCTTCCTCTATCTGTGTCACTGTAGGACATGCTCCAGTGTATCTGGGCCTGCATTTCCCTTATCCTGAAAGGACACCAGTAGCATTGGATTAAGGCCCACCCTACTCTAGCAAACCTCAGACTCACTGTACACACGAGTGTTCCCACTCCCAAATAAATACTCTTAAATAAATATATACTCTTCTGTAATGGATCTAGGCAACAAAATTCAGATCATGACAACTAAGCATAAAATGATATCCTGGTGAGCATAAACATTTATCAGAAAGTTTCAGTAACTGAGAACATAGTGGATTTTCAGTGACATCATCAGTATTGGTTCTTGAGTTCTGGAAAGAATACCACAACAAAGTAAGACATGTTCCGTGGAAAGTGGGTGGGGGGAGCATGGGAAAACTGTACCCTCCTCATGATTTCTCCATAAGTCCAACACTATTCTAAAATTAAAAGTTTATTTTTAAAAGAAAAGTTCTTAGGTTGAGAATCCAAGGAGAGTTGAAAAATCTCTTGTAGAGAAGTCTGCTGGGTCCTCAGCCCCTCATCCTTGTCTTGTGAATGTGGATGTCAGAGAAAGGTGACTGACAAATGACCAGAATAGAGTGTATTATATGTTTTATTATAGAATCTTCTTTTAGCTATCTCTTTCTATGTCTCTTTTATAGATTTAGCTAGAGATAGGTGACAGGACACCTGTCTAGATTTAGTCTTTACACAAGATATTTTAGCTCTATAAATCTTTGTACCAATTGTCACTCCCATCCTACAAATAATTAACCTGGGACTTAGAGAAAGCAATTGGTTCAAAAGCAGAGCATCGGAGACATTCGCACATGGTGTCAGCTCAGCTCTCAGCCATGGCTTTACCATCACATTCGACAGTATTCACTGCCCAGGATTCACTTTCCTGCCTCCAACTTCACTGTTTAACCTGTCCCAGTTGTAAATGAGCAAACTAAAATATGCCCTTGAATGGAGCTGTCGCCAAAATCAAAATGGAGAAAAATGGCAACAGGCTTTAAAATACAAAAAGTTATTTTAAAATTGGTCCGACAGGTGCAATGTGGAGAAGAAAAAGTCAGGGGAAATGAAGGAGAGAGGGAGAAGGCCATTGGGAGTTAGCAGGTGGTGGATCAAAGAGTCTTCCATTTCCAGAAAAGTTGCTTGAAAAATTGGGTCTTCAGCTGTTCCCCACCCCCTCCTTTCATGCTTCTTTCCCTCAAAACAGAAAAATAGGCACCAGGAGAAAGGAAATAACAAAAGGGGAAGAGAGGGAGAGAGAAGACATTTCTTCAAATAAGTCATCTATTTCCTGACGCCTGGCAGGCGCAAGGTTCTGAGGATTTCACAGTATAATTGTCATGACAACCACACCAGACCAGCAGCATCACTATCCTCTTTGCCTAGGGAAGTTCCATGTGTTCTTCTTCTATGACTGTCTGGGCCATTGGCATGGGCAAGCATCCTTGAGGTTGATTTTTACAAAGGTAACAGTCATGAGGAAGAAGCTGTAATGTTGCTGGGATTGCTTCTCCCCGCTCACCAGTCACTAAAACAAAACAGCAACAACAAAAAGGACGGGATGACAACGTGCTGGATGTGTTATCGGTGCTTCTGGAAGAGAAATGTGGATATCAAAATTAGCCAGCTGTGAAAACTGCAAGTTACAATAATGTCTGGGCAAGACGATATACCCACTTGTGCAATAGTGGTATCTATAAAAATCATGGAGTAGTTGATCACTTTCTAATTGATTAAATTCCTTTTTCACAAGATGAAACCAACAGCTGGTGTCATGATGGGACTAAGAACCTGTGTGTCACGGTTTGAGTGGAAACGGCCCCATAGGCTCTTAACAGCAAAGGAACAGTAACTAAGATAAAAATTGGTACCAGAGACTGAGATATTCTTGTGACCAGCCTAATTATGCTGTTGCTTGGAGAAATATGAAAGACTTTGGATGACAAAAGTGGGGAATGCTTTAAGCAGGGGTTAAAGGGTCATACTAATAGGACCATAGAACATAGTAGTACGAAAGCCAAAGTGGACTATGCAGGTCCATTTCAAGAGGTTTCAGGCTGAAAGACTACTAGGAAGTGATCTAGAGACTATTCTTGAGATACATAGGCAAAGAAAATGGTAAAGGGTTTTGCCTTTGTTCTAAAATTTTGCTGGAGGATAAATTGAAGAATTTAGGAATTATGTTATTTGCAGAGGACATTTCAAGACAGCTGTGCATTGACTGTGTTATGTAATTATTAGTGATCACTCCTATGCAGATCTGCATGAAAAGAGACAAGTATATGTGTGTGTGTGGGGGGGGGAAGGATCACAAAATATAGTTTCAGAGGAAAATGAGGAACAGGAAACACTGTGTTAGAGTCCAGCCTTGTGCTCAAGAAGATGAGAAGTTTAAAAAAAAGTGTGATGTGCCAGTCAGATATGATGCAACCTTTAATCCCAGCACTCCTTAGGAGGCAGAGGCAGGCAGATCTCAGTGAGTCTGAGGCAATCCAAGGAAGGAAGGAAGGAAGGAAGGAAGGAAGGAAGGAAGGAAGGAAAGAAGAAGACAGGCCTGACTAGTGGTAAATAGAATTAAGGGCAAGACCCCACCCAAATAATCCTGCTACCTATAAAATGAAAGGACATGAGGGGTTTTCTAAGCCTAAACAACAATGAAAAACTCAGGAAATGTAATTCAAGTACCGTGGCAGGTAGATCTGCCTGCCTCTTCTTCCCAAGTGCTGGGATTAAAGGCGTGCACCACTAGTGCCCAGTTTGAAGCAACTGGTTTTAATAGAAGCTATGATAAATTAGCTAAGACATCCTAGACTATATCTAGGTAGTTTTGCATGGATTGTCCAAGAAGGTCAGATTCTAGTTAAACTTGGAAAACTTTGGCAAAAATACAAGATGGAGGGATATCTGCACAGTCTTGTCTGGTTACAGTTTGCATTATGCTATAGCTACAAGCCAATGTGAACCAAAGACTGGAATGTGGTTGTTTGAATAAGAATGGTCCCCATAGGCTCATATGTTTGAATATTTAATCTCCAGTTAGTGAAACTTTGAGGGAAGGAATAGGAAAGCTGACCTTGTTGGAATACGTGTGGTCTCTTGAAGGAGATGTGTCACTTAGAGTGGCCTTTGAGGTTTCAAAAGCCTATGCAAGTCTCAGTCTCTTTCCCTCTATCTACTGCCTGAGGATCAGGATATAAAGTTGTCGGCAACTTGTCCAGTTTCCTGTCTGTCTATCTGTTCCCACCATGATGATTATAGACTAACCTTCTAAAACTAAGTTAATCTCAGTTAAATGCTTTCCTTTATGGGAGTTGCCTTGGTCACGGTGTCTCTTCACAACAATAGAGCAGTAACTAAGACACTATGGCTATCTAGGCTATAAGTCATAAAGGAGAACCTACTATGATTATTATTCTAAATGGAGCCTATACCAAACCCATCCACTAGTGTGCTTCTCAAGCCTCATCAGAGAAGCTCCTATTTCAAGTAGATGGTACTGCTACTGATTCTGTGATGGTCCTGATGAATATCTATACAGTTCATAAATTTGACTTTGTACTCTTAATCATTAAAGGTAGAATAATAATGACCGTGTCTAATCATTAAGATAACTCTGACATGAAGTTTTAAATGATTGAACAGGTTGATGGTTTGGAGAAGTAGAGGATATGATTATCAATTCTGAGCCCACAATGACATTGCCTTCAACTGAGTACTTCCCAAGATTAAAAAGTAAGTCTTAAGTCTGCTCTCAGGAAAACCCTAACTATGACAGAAATTGGTATCAGCAGTGGGTTTCAAACCATGAAGGAAGCCTCTGAGAGACTACTGGTGAAGTCTAGTTGCAGTTGAAGCCCCCAGTGTACTGGTGATGTCAATACCATAGAATGATCATCAAGAACAGCAACAGCAGTGGAGTGAAGACTAGAGCTCTGTAGAGAGCAGAGCTGAAAATATGACCTTTGGAGAAGCATAGAAGGTCATGTGTGGATCACACACATTAGAACAAGAAGCTATAACATTAAAGTTGCCTTGGAGACCCCAAGGTGTACGAGATGCCAAAGCCATGGGATGGATACCTGCAGAGAAAAGCTGCTAACGGGATGTGGAATGAGCCCAGGAGAAAAAAGTCTGTTGCAGTCAAAAAAAAAAAAAATGAAAAAGAAGTTGGAGATCTGAAGACCACTTTGACACCAGACATGTAGGTGCAGAGTTTGGAGATTGCCCAGCTGGTTTCCTGTCTTTCTTTAGGGATTACAAATAAGTGATTGGATGAATCTCAGAAAAGACTTTCAACTTTGAACATTTAACATTGTTGAGACTGTTACGGACTATGGAGACTTTGGAAGTTGGATTAAATGTATTTTTTATCATGCTATGGCTACGTGTGTCTCCCATAGACTCATGTGTTTGAACAACTATGAGATTCAGGGAGTGGAATATGGTAATCTGAATATACTTGATACAGGAAGCGGCACTATTTGGAAGTGCGACCCTGTTGGAGGAAGTGTGTCACTGGGTATGAGCTTTAAGACCTTTGTACTAGCTGCCTGGAAGTTAGTCTTCTCCTAGCAGCATTCAAATGAAGATGTAGAACTCTCAGCTCATCCTGCACCATGCCTGCCTGGATGCTGCCATGCTCCCACCTTGATGATAATAAACTAAACCTCTGAACTTGTAAGTCAGCCCCAGTTAAATGTTGTCCTTATAAGAGTTGCCTTGGTCATGGTGTTTGTTTACTGCAATAAGACCCAAACAAAGACACAGTGGTAGACATTGAAGATTCAAACAGTGACAATTAATATTCAGTGAGGAAGAATATATATCATAAGAGAACGATGCAATTACATGGAAAGTTATTCTATGTATAATAGCAGGAATAGTGTCTCTGATGAAGTGATATTTCAGCAAATACCTGAAGGAAATCAGAAAGACATCTTATGAATATCTTCAGGAAAAACAACACAGATTTAGGATAGAATAAATGTAGAAGCCTTAAGATAGTAAGATGTTCATTATTTTTAAGAAATGAAAAAGAAATACATTCATCTCATGTGGAAGAAACCAAGAATCTTGTAGCAGGAGATGAGAAGCTAAGGCCTTTATTTACAATACAAAGCAGAAGTCATACCTGTTAACCAGACAGACTTTGATAAGGAACAATCCCTTGTGTTCTAGTATCTTCCTGGTTTTGTCTGGATCCATTGCAATCATAGAGTAGCTTTGTCTATTTTTCTGTCCAACAATGACCCATGGCCAGATTCCTGTTATAAGGGTTGCTTTTCTCTTCTGAAAACAAGAAATCAAAGACAGATTATTGAAAGTTGTCACCTTGAATTCCTAGAAAAATGACAACATTTCAAGTTTTTTGAGGTTGTAGAATTCAAGGCACAATTTTGAGAACATGGCTGATAAAATTTGCAATTGTGTGAGAAAAGGCAAAAAGTTTTCAAATGAAGAAATGAGTTGCACTTATTTAAACGTAATAAGGTTACAGCACTGAGAATAAGTGACTGTGAGTGCTTACTCCAAAATGGGACCTCTATAGCATCCTCTTCTGCCTAAGACTCAAGGAACATCATGGACATGGAGTAGACCAAATGTAAAAGTCAGAGGATGGGGAGGAGTCACGGCACTACCTTCTACTGCCGTCTGGGTGTGACATAAATGTCACACTCACAAACTCACAGCAGTCATGGTTGCCTACACAAGACCCACACAAAACCAAGCCAACCAAAATGATAGCAAGGATTGGGAAAGACCTTATCCTAACTGAGGAGCTACTGGCAATTTACAGCTGATGACAGAGAAAGTGTGACTTAGCCAAAGCTCTATTGCTGTGAAAAAAACATGACCATGGTAACTCTTATAAAAGAAAGCATTTAATTGGGGCTGACTTACAATTCAGAGGTTAAGTCCATTGTCATGGTGAGGAACATGGGAGGCTGTAGACACATGTGGCGCTGGGGAGTAGCTAAGAGTTCTACATCTGTAATCACAGGCAGCAGGAAGAGCAGAGACACTGGGCCTGGCATGAGCATTTGAAAGCCCACAGCCTACCCTCAGTGACACACTGCCTCTAACAAGGCCACACCTACTTTAGTAAGACCACACCTCCTAATCTCAATCAAGAAGCACCACTCTCTAATGGCAAAGCATGTAAACCTATGAGCTTATGAAGGCATTTCTATTCAAACCACGACAGGGTATCACTTTTCCTTGGGGATACAAATGAGCAGCACCTAGAACCAATGGATCATGAAGAAGAACCTAAGAGGGCAGTGTTCAAAAGGATTCATGTTTCATGTTGGGGGAGGTTGCTGAGGGATTTGGAGGAGGGTAGAGATGGTTATCATCAAATTAATAAATTTTATACATGTATGAAATTTTCAAAGACTAAATAAAAATACTTACAGAAGAATGCAACAAGTAAAGACATGAAGATGTACTATGGGAATAATAAGGTGGAGTTTCCACGTCAATCAGTAGATTTCACTTGTACAGGAAGATTTATCCAATGCAGAGCTTTGTCTGAAGAGACTATGATTTTTAGTAAAAGCCTCTATATCATGGTTTACATTGAAGCAGCATTGCCTTCTGTTGTTGAGAGTCAAGGAAGGCAAGGGAAGTCAAAGGAAAGTGACCATGGAAGACTTTACTCCTCTAGCTGGGTTACAACCTCCTTGGTGGCTTTCTTTCCTCCTTTACAGGAGTGGTAAATGTTAAAGAATTAGGAGATTTAGTCTGCTGTGAGAGATGCATCTCCAGACTGAAAGCATGAGGGATGCCCTCTCTCCAAGGCAGCCTGTGACATTGGCCATTACTATTTTATCTCTCATGGTTCCATGGCCTGTCGCATGGCTCTCTGACAAACATAAATAGTTTCAGATTTTCATGAGAGCAAAAAGATAAAAATTTAAAAAAAAAAACCAATAAGTACGCATGCAATAACTGATGGGAGAACATGCTGAATGTGGCATATTCGAGACATCAGTTGTAGACATGTGAGATAAGACAACCAAGAGAAAGTACTGAACAGGTGACACACATACTAGTCAGTGCGGTAGCCAAAGATGGAGCACTGCGAGAGTTGTTCTCTAGGTGACCAGTGGGGACATGGCCCTATGCTTTTACCTAGAAATTATATGTGAGGGAAGAAAGTGGAACGCTTCTGAGGCAGAAGATACTCTACAGTTTACTTCCTGGAATGGTCACTCTGCTGAGAGTATTTCTAATGGCCAGACTTAGTCACGTCCACAAGATTGACAGTTTCATTAATCCCACATGATGTGAGAAGGGGGGAGTTTCCTGGAGTAAAGACTTTTGGTTTCTTTTTCTAAATTGATATGTATTCATGTTGTAGCAAAGAATTTATAACTGACAAATCCCATTTGTCTGCCATGCCACGTAATGAAGAACTTTCCTTTCATAATCATTGCTTAGTTAATTAACAGATCTTCAGAACCAGCACATGTGACATAGACTTACATAAATCTTACTAGTGGGCATGTAATTAAAATACTGGTCATCTTGGGTTCAAGATCACAGGACTTTTTTTTTCCACATTGAAAAGAGATTCACGGTGTCCTGCATAGCCCCTGGAAAGTAGATGAAGAATACGTGATTGGTGTTTCAAAGGCACACGGTCAGCTCAGTGTAAATAAATCACTTAGTGATAATTTCAGACCTCTCACAAGTGTAATGGAAATTTCCAAATGAGTGAAGCCTCTCTCATCACAGATGTAGCCATCACAGGGGATGCTGGGCCTATTCTCTGAAGGCAGAGATCCGTACCCTCATCAGTTCCTGAGCGACCTTGGGCAAGTCATTTCTTTTCTTATTATGTTTTAAATTATTACACCCCCTGAAATTCATGTATGAAACTTAGCCTACTATATGATAAAATAAGTTAAATAAGATAAAATATTTAAAAAGTTAAGAATCATTTGGAGGCACTAATGTTACCAGTCAGCCTTTGCTCAATTTGAATAGGAATTAAGAAAATGCAAAGCCTAATTGTGTCAGCAGCTCCCAGTGCTCACAAGTCTTAGCACTACCAGCTCCCAGTACTTCCTACTCAGCTATAGGCCCTTCTGCTCAGTTCCAGACAGAAAGTTAAAAAAAGACAAATCAATGCCATTTGAATAAGGCTTCATTAGACCAACACTGAAGCACAGGGGATAGACTTCCCAAGATGACTAACTCAAGATGTAAGGAGTATATAGCTCATACACCCTAAAAGAGATCAGTTCATATAGACACAGTCATCTGCTAACCACAGAATCTTTCCACCATCATGTTAACTCCTAGCTACTGGCACCAAGGTCTGCATTCATATATGGATCCATCTGCAGCCAGCCGTCGTGAGATGGGAGTAGTTTATGTCACCATCTTCCCAGGAAATTAGGAAACAATACCACGGCCTGGAGAACCACAGGCATATGGTCTAGCAGCAGCAGTGAGCACAGGAGCACAAGTAGTGGAAGCCATTGCCACTGTGAACACAGGGAGAAGCAGTGGAGGCTGACGAGCTGAAGGGTAGCAGCTACAACGGTTGCCATGGCAGATGCAACAGTCACCACAACTAAAGTAGTGTAGTTGTGGTGGATGCGACAGCTACAGCAAAAGCAGTGCCTATTACTGTGCTGGTCAGCTGGACACACAGAAGTGATGGCAGGCTAAGTGGAATTTGGCACTACAGCCTTTGAAGCAGTGAATACGATAGTGGTCAGTCAAGTGACAGCTGGACCAATGGTGGCAGTACTGACAGTGGCGGTGGCAGTGGTGACACAAGTAACTGCTTCACTTCTACTTGGTCATTTATGCTGAGGATAGTGACGCAGATGCACTTGATGCAGCAGTGACTGTTGGCCAGAGCATCTTGGCATGGGGGAAATGGCACTGCACAGTCCTGCTAGTGGCGCAATCCAACCAATCACAAAAGCAACCTCCATTCACAGAATTTTAAAAAGAAAATGTTAGGAAAGATTCTGGGCATATGAGTCTGGCCTTCCCATCCTGTCTCAATAGCATTATGAGGGAAGAACCTATATGCGTAGGGTTAGTTCACCTGGAGAGCCAGCTCTATTTCACTTTATGTGGCTACCTTAAATATCATGGCCAAAGACAACTTGAGGACTGAAAGGTATATCACCTCATGTGACAGTCTATCATGAGAAGTCAGGGCAGGAACTCAGGCAGGAACATGGAGGCAAGAACTGAAGCAAAGCCATGGAAGAATGGTTACCAGTTTGTCCCTCGGGCTCACATCAAATACTTTTATACAATCCAGGACCATCTACCCAGAGATGGCACTGCCCAGCATCATTAATCAGGAAAATTTCCTCCAAGACTTCCTACATGCCAATCTGAAGGAGGCATTTTTCTCAACTGAGGTTTCCTCTCCCCAGATAACCCTAGCTTATGTCAAGTTGACAAAAGAAAAAAAGAATCGAAAACCCTAACCTCAAGATGTCATTATTGCCCAATGATTCACTTGGTCTATTTAGATCAGCAGTTCTCAACCTGTCAGTCATTGTGGGTCATCTTCTCTCTGGGGGTCAAACGACTCTTTCAAACAGGTAGTGTAACAGACATCTTTCACATTAGATGTTTACCACATGATCCATAACACTAGCAAAATTATAGTTCTAGTATAGCAACAAAAATAATTGTATGGTTGGGGTCACCACAACATGAGGAACTGTATTAAAGGGTCATAGTGTTAGGGAAGTTGAGAACCACTAGTTTAGATAGACATTATAAAAAGCCAAAGTGCAACCCTCTGAGTTCACCAGCTCCAAGAGTAGGGTTTGGGACCCTCAGTACTATAGATCCTATGTGTTTGGGACTGATATCCTTCAATAGCTTGTCAGAAATCTTTCAGCAACCGGGATCTATGTTTCAGTAGTTGTAGCTCTTTACCTTCCAGACCCCCTACCTTCTGCACATCATTTTCTCTAGCCTCAACATCTCCATACTCCTTCCAAGTCTCAACCCTCTAGAGTCTTCACTTTCATGCTCTTCTAAAACTCTTCCCCTGCCTTCTTGTTGCCACCTGACACTAGCTGCACCTGAGGCTGGTATCCCCAGTGGTTGGTCACTCTGTATTAGTAGTTCAGCTCAGCTCACCATGGTAAAGACTATGAGCAATAAAACATTGTAATGAGGCCCATTTTGCTATGATACAAGGGAGTGGTGGTCCATAGGAAAGTGCTCATCCCAGATTCCTCTCAAAGCGTAAGAAACCTGTTGTCCATATAGCCAAGTACAAGGTACACAGGCTACCATAGGCAAGTAGGGGAGCTACTATTTCCTGGCCAGATTAAGAAACAAATCTAGGAGATCTGGAGCTGGCATAATTGAGTTCATCTAAACTACACAGAGCCAAAGTGACTGCTCCTTAGCAGAGTTGCTGTGACTGAAATAGAGCCCCTTGAACTAAAGGCTTGACCAGGCATAGCAGTGTGGCAGTTCTCCAAACTAGAAGAAAAATTCTTCCAAGAGTCAGTGGCTGGTTTGTTATCTTCTCTGGACATATGCAGCTGGATCAAAGTCTTCTGAAAAACAGCCATAGTCATCATGATGAGAGTTGGAGAAATCCCAGAGTACTTGCTTCATGGCATCTTGGTTGCTGATGGCTCCTGGGGTATCTGGAAAACTGGCAGGGCTGAAGTCAAGGCTGTCATGCCAAAGGAAACCAGCAGCTGCAGCAATTCATTCCCATCCCACTGTGCTTATAAGCTCCTGAAAGCTCCCAGTGCAGCCTCTAACCCCACTTGACTTAGTGAAGTCACCTGGGCTTCTGCCTCTCAAACAATAGTTCTAATAGTTAGATAGCAGAGAAAAGTTTAACATCTGTCGATCAAGCAGCTGATATGCTCCGCTTAATATTTTTATTCTATACTATTTTACTATAACACATTGACACATCCTCTAAAGAACCAGGTTCCCAACATCATCTTCTGAAGGAAAGGGACCTAGGTTCTTGAAGAATGCTATAAGGTAGGTCCAGGGAGTTTTGACTTTCCTCTTGGGCTTTCAGCTAAGTGGCTTACACAGTGCCAGTGTATTGCATTATTTTCTGAAAACTGATGGGCCTGAGTTCCATGATTTGACTGGCTCAAAAGAGATTCTATTTCTGTGGTCAGAACAGTGCTAAGAGATAAGAAGACCATTCAGTAGCTCCAGGCTGGGGACAAAGGGTTTGAGTAACATGGACTTAAAGTGTCTGAGAGGTAAAAGAGTTCTGCAAATATCTGGATTCACCCTGGATGGGGACACACACACACACACACACACACACACAAACTTCATCAAAGATGCCCTGGAAGCAGCTGTAGGGGATTCCTCTAGAAAAAAATAAGTGGAATCCTGAACTCTATGCCATTTAAGCTAATCATTGATGCATCATTATATATATGATGTAGTCACTAGGGACAGGCAGATCCATGAAGAAAGAGGTGTATAGTCAAGCTTCTAATTCTAGCCCCTCCAATTTCACAGAGAGAACATTCTGGAACTACCCCAGGGGTCCCCTCAGAATGTTAGAAGAAGAAATCATCAAGTAGAAGTCACCAGTACAATTGTGAACAGAGACATTTGTTCCTGAATCTTGCCACTCCTGAAACTGCTGTGTGGAATCCTCACAAAAGGGGCAAACAGGAACAACAGGGGTGTGAGCACAGCTGGCAAACCCCAAAGACCTTCTAACTATCTCCATACATCAAAAAGAATGAGGTATTGTGTTAGACTAACAAAATTTCTCTTTAAAACTACATGATACAGCAGAATTGTGACCATATATAATAATGTTCTTGCTTATTAGAGACACATGCTAAAATATTTATGGACAAAATAAATAGTTCAAAATAATATAGAATACAAAGGATTCCATTTATATTAAGCAGAAAATTCTGCTTTCAACCTGCTAAGGTCAGAGTGATGGGGATGATGGTGGTGTGCAGTGTGATTGCCATGCTTCAGTTTATCTTTCTGATACATGTACTTTCCTATGCACACACCTATACACATACCAGACACCAAAGGGTGTCTATAAAGGAGAGAGAGGGATAATGGATACAGGTAGTTAGAGGGGATGGGAATTGTCTGACCCCTCATAGACTGAGTATTCTGCTGAATCTGGGTATAGACATAAAGGAGTTCACTTAACTACTCTCGTACCACAGATTAGAGTGTCCTAACTCTTTCAAGGGGCATTTGTCAGAAAGATAAACACAGTTAAACTCTGTAAAATACTATTAAAATAGCATTCTCATGATACTTCTTAGATATGTGTAGCTACCAAAAAAGTGATACCAATAACAATCAATTATATATGTACATATATATAATATATATTATATACAATATATATTATATTATACATATACATATATATACATATACATATATACATAATTATATGTATTATATATTGTCCCGCCCCGCTTGTCCAGCAAGGAAGACGCGACAAACCGGATTCTTCTCTACAGCCTTTATTGGAAACGCTCTTTTAGCTTTCTGGGAGAGACTAGTCCCACGTTGGGGTGGCCAAAAAATGTCTCGGCCTGAGCAAAATGTTGAGGCCCGCACTAGCCCCACTTTGGGTGCCAAAATAATGTTGGGGCCCAAGCTCGAGTCCCTGTTCAGGCGCCAAAATAATGTTGAGGCCCACACTAGCCCCACGTTGGGTGCCAAAATAATGTTGGGGCCCAAGCTCGAGTCCCTGTTCAGGCGCCAAAATAATGTTGAGGCCCACACTAGCCCCACGTTGGGCGCCAAAATAATGTTGGGGACCGCACTAGCCCCAAGTTGGGGTGGCCAAAATAAATGTTGCAGCCCAGGCAAAATGTTGAGGCCCGGGCCGACCCACGTTTGGGCAGCCACTGTATCCTGGCCCAAGCTGCCGCTCCGGTCTTCAGGTTGGGGGTTCAGCAAGAGCGAGGGTAAGGCCAGATTTTACCTAATGTCTGA
Organism: Arvicanthis niloticus; assembly: GCF_011762505.2. NCBI lineage: Eukaryota > Metazoa > Chordata > Mammalia > Rodentia > Muridae > Arvicanthis > Arvicanthis niloticus. The sequence goes on along the minus strand of NC_047665.1, from coordinate 84,039,449 downwards.
TGTGTATGAATCTCTCTCTCTCGTCTCCCTAATGTCTTCTCTCTGCTGTGTCTCCCTAATGTCTGAATCCTACTGTCTGCCTCTGCATTTTATATGTCTTACTTCTAAGCCACGCCTCTAAGTTACACCTTTAATCATGCCCTTAGGTCTTGTCTCTAACTCTGATCTCTATACTTCTAAATCATACTCTTAAATTACACACCTTTAATCTCACACACCTTTAATCTCACACACCTTTAATCTCAAGGTATCTAAACCAAGATTATCGGAGTGTTCTCAGCTGTTGTAGGCTAGTGTAATCCAAGTCTCATGTCAGGGTATATGGCTCAAGATGGCTGCAAAGCTGATAGCCGCTTTCTGCTAAAAGTCGGCCCCCAACAATATATAATATGTATATTATATATAATATATAATTATATATTATAATATATAATATTATATATAATTATGTATATGTGTATATATACATATACATCTATACATATATATAATTATGTATATATACATATAGATGTATATATATATAATTGATTGTTATTGGTATCACTTTTTTGGTAGCTACACATATCTAAGTATCATGAGAATGCTATTTTAATAGTATTTAACAGAGTTTTACTGTGTTTATCTTTATATATATATATATGTATATATATATATATATATATATATATATATATATACATATATATATATATAATTGATTGTTATTGATTGTTACCCTTTGGATAATTTGGACTGTTGAAAACAAGCTACTCAAGTGTTTGAACACTACGAGTCAGATTTCTTCTGAATATTGGCTGCTTAAAGTAGAAACTGCCAGCCACACAAAGCCCAGACTACCCTCATGGCATCTGCTGTTTTGGACACTTTATGATCACTCTGAGAACATAACAGCAGCTGTAGGGAATTACTTCAAACAGCTCTACCACTACAAATACACATCTCTGACTTCGATCAGAAAACTCGCCCCAGCCAAGTATGACAGCCATCCCTACAATACAAGCCTCCATGAACTCTGGGTGACTCCTCTTCCTGAACTTTCTCATTCAGACCCAAATGGCCAAGTGGAAGGCCTGTGCCAGGTGCAGTGCAAAAGATTATGGTTAGTCCTTTTATAAGCGCTGTGATTGGTAGAACTGGAAGCTGTGCTATGGTTGGTGTAAATAGCAAGTCTTCATTTGCATGTCCTACCTCCTTCCTAGCAGTAGAAACAGGTTATTATTCACTTGGCTCACTTTTGAAATTAGTCAGTCCATTGTGCTGGCTGTGGGTGTGTAACATTAGTCTGGGCTTTTTCTGAATGGTCTTTTCTTGTGTGGCTTGTGGGTTTTGTCCTGAGTTACCTCAAGCTACACTAGTGACATAAAAAGGAGTAGTGATAGCAGTAAGTCATTGCAGGGGTGGCGGCAATGGCAACAGTACCAGCAATTAGAAAGTGACTGAAGATGCCTGAGAGCATCCAGTGGTACAAGAGTAGATGGGGCAGAGAGTAGAGGAAGCAGAGGTGATGACCAATAAGAGTAGAATAGAAAAGGTAGAATGATCTAAAGAGCTAAAAACAAGAACTGCAGGTCTGATGGCTAGAGTACCAGAGAGCAGCCAATCCCTGAGCACCAAGAAATTCAAGGCCTGAAAGCTGTATTTGTAATGAGTCCTAGGTCTCCACACCCAAAGCTGAGGACCTGGAACTTGAATTATAGATAGTTCTGAGCTACCATGTGGATGCTGGCATTTGAACCTAGGTCCTCTTCAAAAGCAGCCAGTGTTCTTAACCATGGAGCTACCTCTCCATCTTATGCAATATTTTTACAGTTGTGTCCAATGAAACCACTGGCAGTACAGCACACTGAGGACTACTGTTGGCACCTGATCACATGACTGACTAGGAGCTGACCCTCACTATCTCTTCCTGGGAACATGAAAGTACTGAACCTCACATCATTAACATAGAAAAGGACATAAATTCAGAGCCCCATTTCTGATGAATGCACAACACTATAACATTACCATAATACCCTAAGTTGCCAAATTGAATCACTGGAGACTATCTGTACAAATATATTATGGTTCCTAACACGCACACATGAAATTTTAAATGAAGAAATTACAAATACACATGTAGATAACCAGTTGTATTTATTCTATATATCAACATTATAATGAAGGCTCTAATATTATACAACTTGTAAAAATTGCTTTAAACAAAAATAAAAACCAGTAATTGTGCACTGAATAACATCTATTAACCAGATATCCAGTTTTACCCTGGGAATATAATAAATTGCCTTGAAGAGTAGCTATCTAATGGAAGATAAGATGCATAAAGATATATCTCCAATATAATATGCAGGGTCACCAAGATGGAAATAGAACAAGATAACCTGGAACTATCCCTAGAGGAGACAAATACCAAAAAGAGTCAAGAAACATAATAAAGAATTTGACAAGCAAATAAATGGAAGAATGTATTTGCAGTTATTGTGATTTGAATAGTGTTATTTAAAATCTGCATTAAAATCCTGTACTGACGATGTCACTTCATTTGGAAATAGTTTTCCAGGTGGACTTGCACTATGATAAAGTCATTAGGTCAGAGTCTAATGTGACTTGAGTCTAATGCAGCATCATTATAGAAGAAAAGAAGTACAGAGACAGACACCCAGAGGAGAAAGTCATATGACTACATAGACATATGGTAGAGTTGATGCTGGTGGTATTGTGTGCGTGCATGTATGCATTGTGTGTGAGTGTACTCCTGTGGGTACGTGTGTGTGTGTGTGTGTGTGTACGTGTACATGTATGGGTGTGTGTGCGCATGTGGGGGTGGGAGCACAGGAGGTCATCAGATGTTTTTCTCTATCACTCTCCTTGTCCCAAGGAGACAGGGCCTCCTACTGGACCTTGAACATCTTGTGTTTCAGCATGGATAGCTAGCCAGCAAGACCCAGTGCTCTTTCATCTCCTCCTGCCACAGTTCTTTCATTACAGGTAAACACAGCCATATCTGGCTGCTTTGTGTGGTCTGGGGAGTCAACCTCAGGTCATCCTGCTCGTACAACAGATATTCTGTATCCACTGAGCCAACATCCCAGCCTAGGACTGCTATTTGGGGAAGCTGTGGAACTTTTATGAGGTGAGGTCTGGCTTGAAAATAGGCCATGGTCACTGAGGACAGGGCTTTGAAGGCTATATTCAGACCCTAACTCCTGCTAAGCTCTTTCTTTCCTGATCTGTCATGATGTGAATGACCTCCAGTACACATTCCTGTCACCACGAGCTGAGATCTTCCACAAGGTCTTCCCTGCAATGATGGATTAAACATCTCTGAACTGATCCATGGGCCAACATAAACTCTTTCTCTTTATCTATGGTAAGCTATTTGTGTCTGATATTTTGGTCGCTCAGACACAAAAGTCACTAATACTTTGCTGCCCCAAAGCTCAGTGTGTGAACAAGGCTCCACTTATCTGGTCATTTCAGGCTCCTCCCTTCTAGAAGCATTGGAGGATAAATTTCTGTTGCTTTAGTCACTCAACTGGCGTCATTTTATTCACAGCAGCCTTAGGAAACTGATAGATGAATAAGAACTGACCAGTGAGTAGGCACCAAAACCATGTGTGCTGTTATTTGTCAGCCCTCAGGTATCCTTGAGCACAAAGGCAGAGGAGAAGCTACTGTAGGTGAGAACAGAGAATTCTGAAAGAACCAGTCAAGCTATCCCCAAGTGAAAGGCTATAGAAGTGGTCCCAGTGTGAGGTGATGGGGCCTGACTATGATCAAGGGGACTGGATGGAAGAGAGGTGACAGGTACCACAGATGTACCAGACACAAAAGTGTAAAACTTGGTGCCTTAATGTGGGAGGAAAAAGACAAAAAAGTGACAGAAACCTAGGTTCATGGTCATCTCAAGGGGAAAAGGAAATACTGAAAACTGGCTGGAGCAAAGCAGAGGATGATGGATTAAGTTTTCAACACACTGATTTTTTTTAAATGATTTTAGACATAAGAATATGTCAAGAAAGCAGCTGAATATATTAATATAAATCTCAGGGTAGATGCAGTACATAGAGATAAATGTCTGGGAGACAGCAGTACAAATAAGTTCCAAAGAGACCCCTGAACATACTTAGTAGCCTGTAATTGATGGGCAAAGAGTCCAAGTATGATATAGAAAGTCATGGTAAAGCCGAAAGGGAAGCTTCAGGATAGCAGGACACAGTGGCTGCTGTGGAGTAGTTACAGAGGCAAGCATCGTGAGTGGGGTCTAACAGGCAAGAGACTGGGAAGATGCAAAATGAGCAGACCTGGGCTGAGAGATGTCAGAGATGATACGTGATGGCTTCAGCAAAGTGGGAAGAGCACGGGGAGGCTGTCCTAGTTGGAGACTGAGGAAATGAGTGAACAGACACTGTGTGAGATAAGGGAGGCGGAAGGGAGGACTGAAGCTGCTTGGGGACAAACTGGGGATGGCACCACTGATATCAGCACTTTGGGGGAGAGTAGGCTGTCTATGAGGCAGACATATATAGGAAGCTTGCATTTTTAAATAGATTTTGAAGAGTGTTTTTAACTGGAATACGACTCATGTTGGTAAACTGGGTAGGGTAGAAGGTATTAAGGATGGAGACCTTTAAGGTCATTCTTAGTTTCCTGATCTTTCTTCTGTGGTTTCTCCTCTGACCTTAGATTCCCAACCTGCCCTCTTTTTTACTATTAGTAAAACTCTGATCTTTATTAAGTTTAACTGTTACAAAAGCCTTCTCCCATGGCAGTGTCCCCATCTCAGTGTCCTGTTGTAGCTGGAGTTTAGAAGGGATAACAGCCTGGGATCTGGCAGCCCCTCCCACGAAAAAAAAAAGAAAAAAAAAAACTAGATACAACCAACCATCCACAATATGCCAGCTAAAGAGATGAGGCATGGTGAAAAGTAGAGGAAGGATATTGTTCAGGATGGATTAGAAAGAGGATCAGATTTTTTTAAAAATCTATAGTGATTCCCAAGTCTGTCTTTGGGAGAAAAAATATGAGCTTCCAGTTTGAGCAAGAAAGAAGTGAGATGGGGTCATGTAGACATGAGCTGTCCCAGTGAAGCTGAAGCCTGGTTGATCAGTGACTCAGTTCTGGTTGTCCAAGGTGCTCAAAACTCCTATAGCAGTCTTGGCTTGAGAGCGGCAATCTGGTCCTTCTGCCCGACTTGTGGTCACATCGTCAGAAAGAACGGGCGGGGGTCTGTTCTGTGACATTTTGTTTTTTCTAGAATCCAGGGTTCAGGACAGCGCTTTATGTCTGTGCCTTCAGCCTGAGTAAATGAGACAGATGCAAAATGAAGGTAGAAATGTCGGGCTTTCATCCAGTATTAGGTTCCCACTGAGACTGAGAAATGAATACTGTTTGTTTGTTTGTTTGTTTGTTTGTTTGTAATATAGTTTCACCCAGGCCAGGTTGGGTTTCAGAGTGGGTGTCTGTTATCTCAAAGCAAGCATCTTTTTTCTTCCTGTCCCTTTTACCTGTGGAAAAGTTTGAGGCTTGGGAAGCCTGGAAGGCTCACAGGAAATTCTCTTAACAACGGGTAAAATAATCTGGCCTCCAGTAACTAGAGTTTTCCAGAACGACTGGCTGTGGTACCCGAGGTGACTTGAACTCCAGAGTAGATTTCCAGCTTGTTGTCTACTTGATAGACACCTAAGAGACCTATCCTCTGAGAGACTCTAAGTGGAACAGCACTGGAAAGGACTTGTGTGAGGAGAGAAGCTCTTCAAGACACTCGGTTGCCCACTGATCCCAAGTCATGCAAAGACCAGAAGGAGAAAACCAAGGGGAAGCCCTGGATAGTCCATGACTGGAATTAATTTGGATAAACTACCCATTCCCTCTGTATGATTGGGCCTAATTTACTTTTCTCCTCACAAAGAACTTCAAGGTCTCCTCATCTTAACAGAAGTACAGAAGTATGTGTATATGTATACACATACTGTAAACACACACACACACTCAAAGCCAGGCAATCTGCCCTCTTAGGACTAGCTCCATAATGTCTGAAAAGAGATTTTTCTGCCCCAGAAACTGCCACTAACAGAAGAATCCCTGATTAGCACACCCCTCACCACATCCCAGAGTGTCTCATTCATTTTCCAATCATTCCTAAGGATGTCTTTCTTTGAGGCCAGTTACAAATTTCTCTACTTCTTGTCCCCAAGATGTCCAGGTGACTAATTCCCTTCTGCCTCTGTTTATGATATCTGATGTTTGGTTTCTCAGGGGAGGAAAGTAGGGTGGCCTCATCTCCATTTTATTGCTATCCCCAGTTTTACCTTTGGCTTCTGCAGTAACCTATGTCTACCTAATGGTTACAATGTGTGGACAAACTTTCCTACACTTTTAAGGCCATTGTGTGCTTCCAAAAGGGAAATGATCCATTGAGATGGGATCACAGGTTAGAGGGGCATATCACAAATAAAAGTAGCCAAGATTAGAATTAGAGAATTGGTGCAACTTGAAACCAGCCTAGCAATTTATAAAGGAAGAAGAGTCAGAAGGCCCTAGGAAGGATAGTAAATATGGACAAACTATAGTACAAGGGATGTTCAAAGTGGCTACTGGAGCCCTAACCTAGGGTCAAGGCACCTTATTTAGATATAAGTGTTCAGGACTGAAAAGACTAAGTAGATATTTCATTGGCCGGGCTTGCTAGTGACCCCCTAGTAGCATGCCACGAGCTGTGAAACTCAGGGCACATTCAATGATATCACTTCAAACATGTCCTTATCCTAATATTGGAACCTGCTAAGTTATCAGGTGGGCCCCAAACACCAGAGGAACCCTAATAACTGAGAAACAGGAGGATCAGAATATATAATACACACAACACTGGAAGAGCAGGCACTGACATAAGGAACCACCTTGAGGCAGAAGTGCAGATGTTCTAGAATCTGGAGGTGATTCTTCTGTAGAGTGCACATGCCCTGCTGATGATGTTTGGATTCTATCCCTCTGCCATACAGAAGTATGAAAGAGGAGAATCATGATTTAATTTATAAACTTGAGGTGATATTTTCCCCAGCAATGAGAAACTATTATATATTTATATTACTAAAAAAGCTAACTGGAGAATATGGGGGTGTGGGGGTGGCCTATGGACTCTGGCAAAGCTTCAGGACACAAAATGAGGCTGGATAGTTGTTTATCCAGTTTCACACCTTCTGTGGTCCTCTGGTCCTTCACTGGTTTGTTCTCTCCATAGCAACATGTTTTTCAATTGGGACTATTTATTTCTGCATATTGTACTTTAACAGAGTGGATAAGAGACAAAGACAGAAAATTGGGAGGGGGGGAGAGGAAAAAAAACAATCCTTTCTGGTGAGAGTAGATGTCCATTCTAGGCCAGCCAATTGCTTGAGAGACATCAGAGAGTCAGGTGAAAAGCCTACCTTTGCTGTGCAGGACGCCTACCCAGCCCAGAGTCATAACTCCTCTCTCTGTTCCATTCAGCCCGGAAATAAGCCACTATTCCTTTGTCTCTGTCATCCCTGAACTAGAAAGCCCAGGAAACCAACTGTGTAATCAATCACCATGCCTCTTTACTGAACCATGATTGTCCTCCCATGGCTATTACGGGACACTAGGGTATTGGCTTTTCCTTCCACATTCACACCAGAAGACACAGAGCATCAGAGAGCCCATGCAGGCAGGCTACAGATAAAAGTAGGGCAACTCGCCCTCCCCAACAGCCCTCAAAGCCAGTGTCCAACAGTAACGCCCAGTTGCATTTATGCCAAAGGCAATGGGCATCCCAGGCAGGTGGAGGTGAGGAGAGAGAAGACTGCTAGCTGCCAACGGGCTTCATTTCCCATGCCATGTGTCCCATTCCTAGTATAAAAACAGTTTCTTACCTACCTCCCTGCAGGGCATCAGTGTATCAGACTGGTAGTGGCATTGTGAATCTTTCATCTAAAACACATACTCATTATAGACTTCTCTAGAATCAATCATATTGTGGTCGCAAAAGGAGAGTAGTATTCTGGGCTCAAATAAAGACCCAAGAAATGACAACAGTACCCTTGTCTCCACTGCAGGCCAGTCATGGGAGCTTTGCTATCAAAATATGAGATCCTACTGTGCTCTTAAAATAAAAAATTCTGATATGTAGGTGCAGGTTCCAGAGAATGGTAGTTTACATGTATACATGAGGGTTGGAATAGCAAGACAACATGGACAGAGGCTCTGTCTAGGGACTGGAAGTAGTTGTCCAAGCCAGAGGTCACATGGGCAATCATTTTTCCTAAGGCTTTCAAATCCCAGCATTTCTTCTAAGAGTATGACTTTATGACTTACATTCATATGGGCCACTTAAATTCATGTTGGCTATAGTCATTTTTTGCCTATCTAACCTGGGCTAAGAGAAAAGATACTGGTTATAGGTTGGTCAAAGCTCAGAACATCTGCTTTGGCGTGTTTCATTAGAGGACAGGATCCGTTACCTTTAAGGTAAACTGTGGGCATTCAGGCAGGTGTGCATTTTCTGATGCCCCAGCTACCTTAGGGGAGGCAAGTGTAGTCATGGATCCCCTGTCTCTTTCATTGGGTGTTACTGCATCAGGCACTCCTATGAAGACACCCACTGATTTTCATTTAGCTTCTTTATAGTCTTTTTAGCAGGTGTCCACATGGAGAAAATTATTAATTCCAGAACCTTTAATGGCTTATACATCCCTGAACACAAACCATCCATGGTCATGGAGCATCTTTTGGCCTTGATCAGTCACTCTCATCAACGAGGAATGAACAGAGTTCTGTATTTTGAGCAGTCTACACCTGCTTCTACTAAGATCAGATCACGATAGCCCAAGATTATAAAACTTTCCTGAAAAACCAGTCTTGATAAAGGCACTAAATTAATTTGATTTAGGATTAGAATGTAGCCAATATTTTCATGACAAGGACAGGTCCTTTGCAGAAGGCAAAATAATGATGTTCAAAGACATTCCCAGTCTAATGCCAGGACCTCTGAACATATTAAGTGACATGGTAAAGGGAGTTCAGGTTATACATGGGATGGAGTCTGCTACCAAGGTAGCTTGACATCAAGGAGTTAAATCTATAAGAGTTAAATCTATAATCTGGAAAGCGTCACTGGCACCATGACGGAGGAGAAAAAGACTGGACTAGTCCTGGAAATGCCCTAGCTTAATATTGCTTGTTTTAAAGAAGAGGAGGCTCAAACAAAAGGAAATAGATGCTAAGGGTGTTGGTTCTCCCTAGTTTCCAAAAAGAAAGCACCTAATGGTGATGCCTTCATTTTAAGTCAATGAAGTTACCTGAGACATTTGACCTCGAGGGCTGTGTGATGTTAAATGTGTGCGGTTTTTAAGCCCTGCATCTGTGGACATTAGTTATGGCAGCAACAGATAGTGAAAGTCCCCTCTGTATCTAGCATTTGTGCTTCGGTTGAAAGAGTCCAGACTCTGGATACTGCCATAAGTTGTGCCATACTCAGCAAAATTCTACCCACTAGATGCCAGTGAAGCCTTCTTTTGAGGTAGTAACACTGATATTTTTCCAGACACTACTGGGAAGGCGGGGGTTAGTGACTACGTTCACTCATCTTAAAAGCCAGCCTTTGTACATGTGGCATATCCCCCCACACACGGAACTTTTGTCACTGGCACTTTACAGGAGGCTTTTGATCTTGGATAAAATTAAATTCCCAATGATATAAGATGCAAAGCTCTCATCAATCTTTAATACTCAGAGAGAGCATCCATGATCTCAATAAATCAGGTTGGTTAGGAGAAAGAAACAGTAGCTGAAATGTACTAGTAAACAGCGGGACACAGTACTGGGAGCTGGAGGACATGGAGTGCACTTTCCCTGCATCTTGCATTGCTCTTTATCCCAATTGCCTTGGGCACTGTCCCAAGCTGGGCTCTGCCCTGCAACATACAACTGAGTGAATAATGATTTCTGGCCTAGGGACATGACTGTCTCATAAGAAAGACTTGTGTGCAATTTTGCGAAATCCTCAGTAGAGACAGAGAAGCTTAAAAACATACCATGGAGATATATATTTTGAGTTGAGAAGACTCAATCTGGCCACAAGCCGTAAGAAAATAAAACAACAGGGCCCAATATTTGAACTCAAGACTGCCTAAGAAATATTGTCATGCTGCCTGAATAGGGTAGGTTCAGATTGTTAAATGAGGGAATTGAGACCCAGAGTCTGAGGAAGAGAAGAGAGGGAGCTACAACCCAAGTGTAGGAAGATCATGCACACATGAAAGAAACTTCCATGCGGCATGTGGACAATCAACCACCAGTCTCAGAAGGCTGTGTTCATTTGAATGTATGCCTGGGTTTAGCAACAGATTTTAAAAAGGGAATCATTCCTATTTAGAAACAACAGTGATTAAGAGGTCATTCAAATGCTGCTAAGAATTTAGCCTATAATCCTCTCTCCAGTCACTCTCCATGAAACCCTGTATATCTCTTCATGTTTCTATGTCTATACAATAGAAACAATAATGTCACAGCCCAATTCCACTGAAGGAGTTATAAAAAGCTCTTGATAGACTGTCTTGAACACACAAAATAATTTTTAAGTTGCTATTGCTAGTGTCGAAGGTATTGTGAGCAATGTCTAACTAATAGACAGTTTGCAGTTAGCCTGCAGGATTCCTCCCTACAATGTAGGGTATTGGATTCAGTCATGTAAAGTCACCAGCACAGAGCTTGAGGAGGAGAGAGAGGGGTCATACACATGAGCACTTCTGTGTGGTTCATAAACCTGGTGGAGCACCAGAGACAAAGTTTACGACTCCCTGGCCATCCAGGAGGGATGACTATACTTCCACTTCCACCTATGCACATGGTGTTTCAGACTGCAATGTCCCTAATAACACAGGGGCCTTTTAAAGAATATTCTTCAACGCTTCTCAAGTTATAGCCAGGCTGGGCTGACTGTAAGGAAGTAGTCAGTCTTGTGATGAACCACAGATGCAAATGTCTTTGATCATTGCTGTATCAGAATATTAATAAATCTCTTCATCCTTGAGAAATGGAGAAAAGCAGAAAGTTAGTGGAAACTTCCCAGTTTGAAAATGCAGCAGCAGGGTATATGGGCCACCTGCACCTTGCAGGTCACAATTATGGGACTCTGGACTCTGAGTTAGAGACTGATAAAATAATCCTCTCATGATACCCTTTGATGTGAGAACCCACTGGCAGGAAGTCTGAATACTTTTCCTTATAAGACTCTAATGAGTCCCAGAGGAAGAAATGTCTTCTGACTTCTCTCTGAGAAAAGAAATCCATATATCGATTAAAGAGGTGTTACTACTTTAACATCACTCCTCTTCCACTTTGCTGGCTCGATTGACTGCTCAGCAATTTCTTCAAGGTCACAACGCTGGGAGTCCGTTGCTATCTCCTTTCCTTTCCCATTGTAGCCATCTGCGAACAAGTTCTGGAATGTCTCCTGCTTCCCTGGCGTTCAGACTGAGGCATCCTCTTCCTTTGTCCATGCTTCCTCACTGGTCCTCAAGTCACTTCCTGCCCTGCTCTCATGTGCACTCCACTCTGCAGTTACTATCTGGTTGGCAATTTTATTGGATCTAGAACCAACTAAAGGAAATGCACCTATTTTGGACCTGTCCAGGATGAGCGAACTTAGAAGACTTAAAAGTCTTCCTTAGAGAGGCAACACCTTCTGACAGCCCCTCAAATAAAAAGATGCCCTTAGGCATTGGTTCTCAACCTATGGGTTGAAACCCATTGCGTGTTGGGGGGGGCGGGGTCTAATGAGCCTTTCACAAGGGGTCACTTAAGACCATTGGAAACCACAGATATTTATATTACAGTTCACAACAGTAGCCAATTCGCAGTTATGAAGTAGCAACAAAAATAATATGGTTTGTGGTCACCACAGCATGAGGAACTGTATTAAAGGGTGGCAGCATTAGGAAGGTTGAGAACCACTGAGCTGGGGGAAGCAAGGCTGCTTTTGCCTGTCAACCTTTGCTCTCTGCATCCTGTCTGCTGCTATCAGCCTTCCCCAACCTCCAAACACTCCTGCAAAGCAAGCCTCCAGAAGTGATGCTGCAGCATTCACAGCATTAGGACTGCTGATGTGTCTGTCCATGCTTACAGACCCATCATCTACCAGGTTCTCAGTGTCCCTCAAGTGTGCAGACAGCACTAGTGAACTATCCAGCCGGTATAGTGTAAACCAATCTAATTCTCCTCCTTTGTGATATATATTCATTCTATAGGGTCTGTTCTTCTAGACCATTGCTTCCCAACCTTCCTCATACAACAACCATTTAATGCAGTTCCTCATGTTGTGGTAAGCCCCAAACATAAAATTATTTTAGTTGCTACTTTATAACTGTAATTTTGCTACTATTATGAATTGTAATGTAAATAGCTCTGCTTTCCGCAGTCTTAGGCGACCTAGGGGAAAGGGTCATTCGACCCTGCTCCAAAGGGTCCACAAGTTGAGAACCTCTGCTGTAGAGAATCCTAATACATCTTCCAAACACCACAGCAGTGAGGCTGAGTCATCCTTGATCTGGAGCCACAGAAAGGCTCCCTTTGGGAATCACAAATGCCCAAGGAGCAGTGATGAGTCAGCCGCACCTGCTATATTGGGGTGGGGGCCCGTCAGTGGCTGAAAGCATCAAGTCAAAGCCATGCTGTTAGGAGGATTTGAATGTCGTGATAATAATTAGGAACACAGTATCTAGGCCAGGGAGAGCTACGAAAGACTTGAAGCAAGAAAAAAAAAAAAAAAAAAAAAAAAAAAAACAGAAAAAAAACTTCATTTGGTCTGAATTTCTTGAGTTTCAATATTGTTTCCTTCATAGCATTCTTGACAGTTTATAGTTGTTTACGTTGTCCCCCATAGCTTCCACTGAATCTTAGCCCATAAGAAGAAAAGAATAGTTCTCACTTTATATGTCTCTACTACCTTGTACTTGGCACATGCTAGATTTAATAAAAGGTTGTTGGATAAGTGAGTACATGAAAGAACATTGGTGAGAATGGATGAATACAAACATCACCCAATCAACCATTAGTCCCATATAATCTGTACCTCATTCACTCTCTCTATACAACAGATCTGAAATAAAAATAATAAAAAATACAAGCACACTGCAGTGAAATACCAAAGCCCTGGCCGACAGCAGCAGCACCTAGACCTTTTGTGCACAATATCTAACACAGCATGATACAGGGTAGTGTCTAGCAAGTGATTAGAGCAGCAACACCTTCCAGTGTGCACCCATCCCACAACTAATTAAAAAACAGTTTGCAATATTACTGAGTGCATAAATACCACGGTCAGGTATCAAACTCTGTCTGTAAGCATAAAAGATATAGGAAATGAGCCACCTCTATTCGGGTATGCCTCCTTTAATTAAAATCAATCAGGCTGTAGTTCCTCTGCATATATATTGTATAGCTTGGTGTTCTTGTGGGACTCCTAACAGTAGGAGCAAGGGCTGTCTGTGACTCCTTTGCTTGCTTTTGGGACCATCTTTTGACTTCTGCATTGCCTTGCCCAGCCTTAATATGAGGGGATGTGCCTTGTCTTATTGCAATTTGATATGCTACATTTGGTTGATATCCCTGGGAGGCCTGTCCTTTTCTGAAGGGAAATGGAGGCGGAGCGGATCTAGGGAAGAGAGGAGGTAGTGGGAGGGACTAGGAGGAGAGGAGGGGGAAACTACAGTTGGGATATCGTACATAAGAAATGAACAAGTTAAAAAAAAAAGATCAATCAGGTTCTTTAACAGTTTGGAAAAACAACGAAACATTAGTAGGATATACTTTGAGTACTGGAACATTTTCAATTATCCAGATTTTCGATTCAAAGACCAGAAAACCAATAAAATACAAGAATGATTTTCAAAACTGAATCAGTTTAATATGTGTTGTATGTAACCCCACACTTAATTCATTTAAACCCTGTCAATTCCATTTTAGTCCTGAGGATTGTGAATGTCTAAAAGAAACAGACATCTTGCAAGAACGTTTCTTGCTGTACAGTACTTTTCATGACCTTGTGGCTTGCCCTGACCCCATGGCATAGGATTTTAGTATCACTGTCAGGCACAGAAATAGGCATGGTCTTGGTGGAATAGGGAAGAGATGAAGAAGATTTTAGTCCAAATAAGTTAAACACTCAGAATGACTTAAATAGTTTATTTTTATGGAAAGAGTGATTAAACCAGAAGTCTTAATATTGCTCATGTGACATCAATCAGGTTACTGCTGTTGGACAGGGGATTATTCTCTTTATTTTAGGCTTAAGTCACAAGACAATATTTCAGTCAAACATGAGTGACAAATTTACCTTTCTTGGGCTTCTCAAAAGAGCATTAAGCCAATAAATTATCCCTTTTTGCTGAAAGCTGTAATTTATTTTATGTCTCTTGCTTCAGAAGGAATTTATAATAAATACCACACATAACTAATGTCACCTGTCCACTTAAGGCATGAGGCCTTTTCAGTATCCCTGAGTCAACCATTTCAGTAAGTTTTTAAATGGTGATACAAAAATAACAATTCCTTGTGTTTGACCTACATTTTCTCCAGCAACCTTAATTTCAAGACTTCTGTTTCCACCCGATACATACAAGTAGAAATCGGATATACCTTCCCAAAGAAATCCGTGAAAAGAGTGGTAAAATATATAAACAAAGATTTTCAAGTTACTAGCTATTAGTAGCCATTAGCAACAAATGCTGGCATCCCTGGGCTACCTAATTAATAGGGGAAGCCCTTATGTTTCCCAAGATTATCACCTTTGGAGAGTTTACAGGCCACAACATGAATAGAAATCCTAGACAGAGCCTGATTAAACTCTTCGAAGTGAGAAAATATAGCTGAGAGTCTGGAGAATAAAGAGAAATTGAGTATGCAAGACAGAATACTTAAAGAGAGAGGCACAATCATCTGAAGAGGCTTTGTCTCAGATATTCAACAGAACACAATTAAGTATACACCCAGAGAAAGTAAGAGGGCATCTGGTGAACTTAGAGTGACTGTGTGCTAAGTGCCTGTGTCTGCTAGCCAGATTGCACATGCAGAGTACTCGGGAGTACCACCCTGAAACTATCTACAAATAATCTGAAAAGCAAAATCAAAGGATCAAAAATGTTCTACAGTAGTCTAACTGCATCCCAGATTCAAGTTTATAGATACTTATGGAAATAAACAAATAATAATCAGAATCTAACATGATAAAAGTCCCAATGTCTAGCATCTAATCATAGGTCATTAGATAAACAGAAAGCAGGGTAACATGCTTTTTAATTCAAAGAATAATCAATTATCAGAAATGGGTGCAGAAGGTCTAAGGAACAGGAGACAGGGCGGTTTTAAGTATAGCTACACATGAATATGTTCATAAAGTAAATAGAGATATGGCAGATCCTCTTTTAAAACTCAAAAGCAGGCCTGAGGAAATGGCTCGGTGTGTAAGAATGCCGTTTGCAAACACGAGGGCCTGAGTTCAAATCCTTAGTGTTCATATAAAAAGTCAGGCCTGACAGCTTGCAGCTATGACCTCAGGATTGTGGGTGCCAAGACAGGTGTATCCTGAGAGCTTGCTGGCTAGCTGGTCTAATGGAACCAGTGATCTTCAGGTTCAGGGACAGATGCTATTTCAAATGAACAAAGTGAAGGGAGACAGAGGAAGATACCTCATGCCCTTGCCTCTATCTGTGCTCACACAAGTGTACACACACACACACACACACACACACACACACACACACCAGTCAAATGTAGCTGTAGAGAATGAAGACTGTAGCTCTTAATATAAAATAAAATGCATCAGCTGGCATGCTCAATGGCATTGCAACGAAAAAGATTAGTGAAAACCAGTAATGTTTCTCTTTCAAAATGAAAACCAGAAACTAAAAGAGAACGCCTCTCTTCTGTCTCCCTCCCAAATAACAAGAGCATCAGCTAGCCTCAGGACACTAATGTCTGTAGCTGGCATCACCCAGAAACAACAAGGAGAGAAAACAAATCTGAAGAATTACTGTCTGGTCTAAGAGTTTCAAAGGCAGAACAACTCAAGCACAAGGAAAATACAGCAAACCATACCATGACACTTTACAACTGAGTTGTGTAAAACCAATAATAAAAGGCAAATCTGGAAACACTGAGAGAACCGTGGGTCTTCACAGACAGAGGGGCCAGTGAGAATTACAGATTTCTCCTTAGAAAAAGTGAAACTAGAGCCACTGTTAACAAAGTCATGAAAATGCTGAAAGAAAAAAAAACACCCCCCCCCCAAAAGACCCTAGCTTCTCTGCCCATTAGACATATCCCCAAATAGAGGCAAAATAAGACATTGTCATGCAGACAACAGCTGATGGACTAGCATCAGCAAACACACAGTAGGAAAAAGAGCTGTTCCACGGGGTCCTTTTGACAGACTGGGAAATGTATGCACAAGAAAATGAGGAAGCCTGCAAGGAATGTGGAAAATATTTGCTTTTTCCTTTTATTTAAATTTCATATTTCTCCTCACCTGTTACTCATAATCTCTCACTTCCTCGGTAAACCCCTTCATATAAATAATGAGCAACCATGTTGCCTGTTGCCCATGTCTCCTTCTGACTTCATATCTCCATACTTATTTACATACTTAGAACCCATGTTGCTCTTCACACTGCTCATGGCTTCCCCCTCCCTTCTTGAAGTGTGTGGTCACATGTTCAGGAGGATTACCAGATGGAAATAAAACTGCAACGATAAACCTGATTCATTAGAAAACTTTTGGCACTGGTGGCAACTTTCATATTGTCATTGTTTGGAAGACCACGCTGAATATTGGCATATTAAATTTTCTGAGAAGGTCATTACTTCTAAAATATTTGTCCCAGCTCTTCATCTACTCTTTGGAACACGGTCTGCACACCATTCACCTCATTTAGCGGCTTCAACTTTGTGAGAAAATGGAGTCCAAAGAAATAATTTGCTCAAGAGTAAATGGGAAGTCACATGTCTGAGAAGACACTGACAGTTAAGCTTCTGAAATAAAAATCCAGCATTCTTCACTCGCAGTCCCCTCAGAAATCTTGGCATTCTGGAATTTTCTTTTTGAATTCCCTACCTCTTTGGGATCATCAGCTTTCTGCTGCTGTGACAAATATTTGAGATAAAGCAAGTTAGAAAGAGAGAAGGTCTGTATTGGCACATAGTTTCAGAGCCCGGAGTCCTCATCGGTCCTATTGACCTTTGTAGAGCAAGCAGATGACAACAAAGCCATTTCACATAAAGACAGGGAAGTTGTAAAGGACAGGGTATAAAGTTCCAATATCCCCTTCAAAAACAATTGGTCCCACCTCTTAACAGTTATACTATATTCCAGTAAACACTATGCTGTGAACCAAAGGCTTAATGCTTGGCCTTTTGGCGACAATCCAAATCCAAACTACATCACACTTCAAATCAACCTCCCATCTTATATGTCTTTGCTCTTCTATCTGATGTTGGGCTTGTACAGTGGGATCCTGCAGCCCAGCACTCCACAACTCTGAGGATGCAATGCAAGCCCTGCTCGTATGGACAGAACTCGGAGCTTCAGGTGCGCAGCAGCAGCAGAGAGAGCAGGCTTGTGCTGAAAACACCATCTGAAGAGATGATGCTTCTCAGAGGTGGCAAGTCTGCTTGGAGCTGGCAGCCATTTTTCTGTCATCACTCAGTCATTTCTCTGCATAGCTCAAAAGGCAGTCTGGCTCTGCTGGGAGTGACATACGCTGCATTGCACGGAGCCTTCAGCCCACTCCACCTGCCAGACACACTCTGAGAAAGGCTGAGTGAAAGGGACAGGTGTGGAACTCACTCTATTTTGACAGAGGAGTCATTTACTTACTCTCTCTCTCTTGTTCCCACCCTAAGTTTCCATATGTTTGAGTGAATTGCTACTATTCTGAGTGAAAAGCAAAGAGAAATAGCAAGAAATGATTCTAGGTGAGTTGGCAAGGCACTTGGGAGGAAATGCTAAAAAGAAAATCTCTGGGGATTTTGATATTAAAATGATTAGGAATGAGGCCTGGCCAGCCTCAATTTGCTCCTTTGTGCTGGGCATTGCAAGTAAGGAAAGAGAAAACAGCAAGATAATATTTGTTTTTTGGGTTTTTTTGAAACTATAATTAAGATATATTATATAAAAAAACCTATTTTCAATAAAATAAAAAGCTGAATATAATGACAAAATGAAGTATTTTACAAAGAATAAGAAAAAACATAGTAAATGTAAAAAAATATGGTTAAACATATAACTTATAAAATTTCAAGAAATATAGTTTAAATATACAATTTTCCCACATCTGAAATATTAAAAACTAAGAACAAACAATAATATACAAATTGGTACAAAATTAAAGAATATTGAAAGTCATTCAAAATTTGAAGGTCAGAGAGAGTTTATCAATCTTTTTCTGCTAGGGCAAAGGAGGATCATTGTCTACTAGAAAAAGATAACACATTGCAGCTATCTTATAAGAATAATTGGAATAAAATATCAACAAATCATAGAATTTTAGTAGGAAAGCAGATAATATTTGTTTTAAATGCCTGCCATTTAAAATTAATGGTCAGAGAATTGATCTTTTAGAGCTTCGAAGTATCAAGGGACCAAATCAACCTAAAGGACACATTTGGCTATGAGCGTGAATCCCCCTAGGAAGAGAGAACCCATACCAGAAGATCAAATGAACAGGAAATAAATTGTTTCACTCAATGAACAGGGCTTTAGGCTTTGCCCCAAAGCAGCTCTGTTGTGATCTTGTGGAACAGAGGAGGAGATAGAGACCCTAGAGCAGTGAGACAGAATGAGAGCTGAAGAAAAAAAAGATCTCCATGTTGGAAGAGACAACACAGTGGCAGTCATATGTCACAGCCCTTCTCTCATCTGGACCCCAGCAGAAGTCCATAGCTTGCTGCACCTTTAGTTGACTTATAGGCAAACAGGCTGCCTGCTCAGTTCCTGGAGAGGAGGAGGGGAAGTCACAGAAGAGATGCTTCCACTGCTAGATTCCCAGATCCCCTTTTAATGCTAAGTAAAAGACTAAGCATTGACAGGTAGTGAAATGCCTCCAAAACAATGTCCCTTACCTCACACGCAGGTGATGTAGAATCATAGAAATCTTACCACAGTGCTGACGTCCACTCAGGCTTTCCTAAAGAATGGCCAAGGCACGATGCAGTCCCTGCCCAGAGCTACTCCAAGCTTGTGCCATGGTCTTAATTAAATTGGTTTTGATGAAACGCATACATTCCCAACACAACCGTGACCGTCTTTACTGGTATGGAGTTTGCCATTTATTCTACAATGATTGCCCAATCTCTGGCATGCAGTAGATACTTAATATGGCTCATCTAAATAGGATCCCAGAAGTGAAATTGAAATTCAACAGGTTATGACCTAGAGAATATGCCACAGCTAGCTCAAAAGTAAGTTACTTTGTTTGCAGTCATTCAGCCAGGATGTGATGTGTTATGATATGGCCCCATCAGCTGTAAAAAAAAAAACAAAAAAAACAAAAAACAAAAAAAACACATCAACTTTATTTGAAGTTGGTAAGAGATGGTCAGAAAACCTAGTCAGCATTGAATGATGGACACACCCAGGTGTTAAGAGAGCACATAGCAGGACATCTAGATAACTGGGAGGAGAAAGAGGACATTAAGGACCGCTTTTTCATACCTGCCAAGTGTGTGAGAGCCGAGACATGTCCAGTAATGAGCACAATTAAAGCAGTAAGACATGGGAAGAAAAGATAACTTCTCTCACCGCCCCTCCCCCGCATAAGATGGGCCAAGTTTTTGCTACTTCAGAAAAGACAGAAGCCCAGCCCTTTTCTTGGAGTTTGAGTCTAAGAAACTGCCTGCCCTCCCTCTGTGAAATATAATCAAGCCAAAAGATGGTGAAGGTGTACAACGTCTTACTGCAGGCTTGCCCATTAATCCTTCCACCTTCATTACTTCTCGCCCTCATGATCTTCTTAAGGCTCACACCACCCTCAGCAACACTGTCCACTCTCTGTTACTGTAAAAAAAATACTTGAGACAATCACATTAAACGAAGCGATTTTGAGGCTTCCATGCATAGCTCCATTGCTTATGAGCTTGTAACAGGGCAGTGTGTCAGGATGGGAGCAGGGTCGCTGAGTAGAACTGCTCACACATGGGGAAGCCAAATGAGGAAAACAGGGATAGTGTTCCACAGTACTCTATCAGAGAGCACCGCCATTACCTAAGGTCAGCCCCACTCCTAAGTTTTCTTCTACCTTCTAAGCTTGTCTGAGCCATTAAAATACACAGGTTCTCAGGAACGCATTCCAGATCTAAATTATACCATCTATTGTTTGGTACTCTAGAGAAGGCCTGGTTCACCAGGCCTGACTTTACCTGGAAGTTATCCCTGAGGAAATCATGACCTGATGTGTGGAGAGCTCAGACACCAGAATGAAGACTGTTCTTTTCCCCAGGATGTAGCTGTCTGTCTTCATGAGCTTTGTGACTCCTTTTTGCTGCTTCTGAACAGAGATGCTCAGAGACCCTGGCACTGCTCCCTGGCAGTGTCTTCTGCTGGTTTTCTTCATCTAGCTTCTTTGAGGATACTTTCAGCTCAAATAACAATAATCGTGGAATTTTGGGATGCCTATGAGTGCTAAGTACTGTGTGAGATGCCTTCACATTCTTTTCTCCAACAACTCTAAAGACAGAGAGTATTGGTTCCATGCTTTCTAAGGAAGAAAAATAGATCCCCAATCAAGTGAAGATTTCAGAAAACAAATTCTCAAGCTAGAACAAGAAGCCATGTGCACCTGGCTCCTGACTGACAGATATCTTGCCATAGGGAAATTGGTTTCTTTTTCAGAACTCTAGAAACCAGTCTTAATCAGAGTCTCTCATTTATTTTATTTTATTTTATTTTATTTTATTTTATTCCATTTTATTCCAGAAACACAAGACTTCTCTATGTAACTGTGTTTGTCCTGCTCACTCTGTGGAACAACCTGACCACTGATTCATAGAAATTTACCTGCCTCTGCCTCCCAAGTGCTGGCATTAAAGGCATACACTACCACTGCCTGGCCAAAGATTCTCTTTCTAATGGTTGGTTTATAGACATCATGACAGGGAAATCATATTACTTTACAACAACTTCCCAATTATCCTGTGTGGACATTACAAAGCACTAGTCCCTCAGTCTTCAGCTTTGGGCCAAGAACAGGATTCTAAATGGGAGAAGATAGGTCATGTTGCATATTACCCTCAGTACTTCCCAGTTCTTTCTTGCTTAGGGTAAGATCCTTATGTTGTTTAGATATTTTGCTGTTTCTAACACAAGCAAGAACCATGTGGAAAAAAGAACCATCACTTGAGAAATAGGGTTTATCATATTGATCTTTTGGCAAGTGTCTGGGTCATTTTCTTGATTAGTGTTTGATGTGAGAGGATGCATACCACTGTGAGTAGTGCCACCCCTTGGCAGATTGTCCTCAGTTGTATAAGAAAGCAAACTAAGAAAGCCACGGAGAGCAAGTCAGTAAGCAGCATTCTTCCCTTGCTTCTGCTTCAGTTCCTGCTTCTAGGTACCTGCCCTGCTGGAGTTCCTGCCCCAACTTCAAGATGAATTGTAAGATGGAATAAATCCTTTCCTCCCCAAGTTGTTTCTGGTCAGTGTTTTATCACAGCAATAGAGAAACAAACCAGGGAAATTCTCAAGTAAGAATAAGATGACAATAGGGCTGTCTTGGTTAGGGTTTTACTGCTATGAAGAGACATCATGACAGTGTTACGCTTATAAAAGAAAACGTTTAATTGGAGGTGGTTTACAGATTCAAAGGTTTAGTCCATTATCACTATGTCAGGAAGCATGGCAGCATGCAGGCAGACATGGTGCTGGAGAAGAAGCCAAGGGTTCTACATCTGGATCTACAAGCATCAGAAACAAGAGAGTGAGCAACTGGGCCTATCAAGCTTCTGAAAACTCAAATCTCACCTCCAGTGACACCCTTCCTCCAACGAGGTCACACTTTCGTCAACAAGGCCAATCCTCCTATAGTGTCACCTGCTATGGGCCTCTGGGGGTCATTTTCAATTGTTTGTTTTGATTTGTTTTGGTTTTCAAGTTAGGGTGTCATTTGTGTCCCCTGTGATATATGACTGACTGGGGACTTGGAGCTGTGGTTTTCTGTGACTGCCCAGT
Organism: Arvicanthis niloticus; assembly: GCF_011762505.2. Taxonomy (NCBI): domain Eukaryota; kingdom Metazoa; phylum Chordata; class Mammalia; order Rodentia; family Muridae; genus Arvicanthis; species Arvicanthis niloticus. Next base: position 84,017,215 of record NC_047665.1, on the reverse strand, counting down.
AATATAGCTATCTCTATATCTATATAATAATATATGTATAATATACATATTACATATATACATACTACATTATATATTACAATGTGCATATGTATATGTATACATATATATATATATATATATATATATATATAGAGAGAGAGAGAGAGAGAGAGAGAGAGAGAGATATTCATTCCACAAGTTCTATGACTCTAGAGAATTCCAACTAATATAAAGGGTTGGTAATATTCAACAACAGTTAGCCATTTTTGAGAAGCGGGTGGAGAAGATAAAGATAAAGGAAATGCTCACAGCTCTGAATGCAAAGGCTTCTGGCTTAGGAAATGAGTTAAGCTTGATTGTTCTGATCCACACAGGGATGTTTTAATAATAAAGGGAGGCTTTGTGGACCCGGAGCAAATGAAGAACCAACACTGGCTTTTTCACATCTACAAAGTAAGTGTCCATCTAACTGGAAATAAATTCAGTGCGAACATGAAACTAAATGCAAGCACCACCAAGAAGATGCTGATATTCATGTACCCTACCATTCACAAGTACACCCAAAGATACCCAGAACTTCTGTCTCTTGCACCATTGTGGAGTCTTCCCTACCTGTTGTGTATTGAGCTAACAATACTGTAGCATTTCAGGCTCCTTGTATCCAGTCTTTGTGAGGTGGAAGAAAAGGAAGGAGCTGGCATCTGTGACACCCAAACAAACTTTTGCACATAATTTAACCTTCCTAGCAGCCACTTGCTGCTGCATCATTTTTTACATTCCTCAGGAGACAAGGAGACAAGGAGGACTCAAATTGAGTTGTGCTAGCTCACATGCCAAACAATAGAACCTGTGATTTCAGTAGATGCAATGAATTCTTGAGAGTCAATGTTCTTTCCTTATGTCATAGTGAATGGATTATCTTTGGCTAGGACCTGGTGGCTCTCTTTATCATTTCAGCTTCACCACTGATTTCCTGTGCAGGTTGGGATGAATAACTTCATTTCTTCTTCTAGAAAAGGGTGTGCTGGTTTCAATCTTATTTGAAACTATGGTCTTGCCATGGTATCTATGTGGCCACAGACACTCTTATGAATAAGACTTCTATGTTCCTAGTTTAGCTTTTTACTTTCCACTGAACTGAGAGGCCACTAAGGTACTAAGGGAAATGTTATTTGTGTTCTGTGTTTGCTGGAGAAACTGAAGATAGACTATTTCTGACTCACCTATATTGGATAGTTCTTTTCATCTGGATTAGCATCTGAGAGCCTCTAGCCTCCCTCAGCATTGAATCATAAAATATGGGTAAACAGAATCTCATCCACTTTTGGATTTCCAGTGGTTTACTTTGGGACTTTTCAATTTTGCAAAGGTGTAAATGATATATATGCTTTTGGTAGAAATTGTATTTTGAATGTTGATTTCTTTCTCTTTTTTCCCCTGAAGTTGGGAAAGTTGCTGATATTCATGTACCAGCAACTAAGTTAGAGCCTCATATATGCCAGAAAGAGCTTGTGGTGGTTTGAATATGCTTGGTCCAGGGAGTGGCACTATTAGGAGGTGTAGCCTTCTTGGAGTGGGTGTGGCCTTGTTGGAGAATCTGTGGGTGTGGGCTTTAAGACATTCATCCTGGCTGCCCCAAAGCCAGTCTTCTTCTTTCAGCCTCCAGATAAAGATGTAGAACTCTCAACTCCTGCACCATGCCTGCCTGGATACTACCATGCTTCCACCTTGATGATAATTGACTGAACCTCTGAACCTATAAGCCAGCTCCAATTAAATGCTTTCCTTATAAGAGTCGTCTTAGTCATGGTGTCTTTTCAAGGTAGTAAAATCCTAAGACAGAGCCCTATCAAACAAAAATCTTGTATTTAATCTTCTCCTAAGCTCATGACAAACAATAGAATTCTTTTGAACAGCCACAGCAAACCAACAGTTCCCAGTCAGTCATATATAACGAGGGACACAAATGACACCTGCCATTCTACTGCTTTGTAGAGATTTTCCGTAGATTGGATGAGTTCAACATATTTTCAACTTAAGGTATTTTTTCAAAGCAATGATAGATTTTCCAGTACACAATGCCATTATAAATCAGGGAGCATCTGCCAGACAAAATTGTACCCACATACTCACTCATTCAATTTTAAAGAATATAATCCTTAACCCTGAAGACCCTTCATTCCCCTTTCCAGCCCATCTTCAGAGAGATGGTTGCCAATCTAACTTCATATATATCATCCAATTGTATTTTGTCACCTTTTACCATGTTTCTATTCCTTAAAACACTAGGATCTGTGGTGTAGATCAATTATAGAAAATATTCTTAACAAGTTTGTCATGTGTAAAGTCCTGGATGCTATCCTCACTACCATACACTTGAATTAAGTTTTCATGTTATTGAAATTTTTATAAGTGAATTCGTGTTATATATATTCTATCAATTGCTCCATTGCCATTTATCTATATTTCTTGAGAATTACTGATGCCACTGAGAGCTCTTTTACAGTTGTGTATGAACTTGCTGCGTTCTTATACCTGATATCCTTGTCCATTCCAATCTTTGTTCCTCCAGTACATGGAAGGAATTTTCTAGGTTTCTGTAAACTATTATATAGAAAATATCTTACAAGAGTCCCATGGTTTAGAAGTTTTTCTGGAATCAACAATATTTTTTCTTGAATTATGAGTGTATGTATGAATGCATGTCTCTGTGTGTATGTATGTATGTATGTATGTATGTAAGTATGTATGTATGTATAAAAATTAGATAAGAAAGAGAGAAGGTAATACTGGGCTACGTAATGAAAATTCTCAAAAATATTGAGTCGTCAATTACTTCAAAGTGGTTTCTTTTTTCAGCAGGCGGAAGTTAGAGTTCATGTGCAATATTCTTGCTTCTCAGACTAACCTTTTAACCAATTTCACAAGTTAAAATGATAGTATTACAGAAAACAAAGTTTCCCTTTCTTAGCAGGAATCGATTACAAGTAGCTCCTTATTTAGGGGTGAAGTTTGTGTCCACTTTCCCTTTTCTGTGCTGGGATTTTGTTTGGTTTGAGCCTAGACAAATATTTTGCATGCATCACAGTTTGTGAATTCACGTGTGTAGGAATCTTGTTGCATATGGAAGACATAGGAATCATGGACTCACCGCCTCTAGTATTAGAAAATACAATATCCTCTTCCACATAGAATCCTGAGCTTTGAGGGAAGGAATTTGAGAATGACATTTGTGTGTGTGTGTGTGTGTGTGTGTGTGTGTGTGTGTGTGTGTGTGTATAGCAATTATATAAGAGAGGGAGAAGGTGATTCTCTCACTCTCCGCACACTGTCAATTTGTGGATCTCTTTGTTAATTACCATCTTCTGCAAGAGGAAGCTTCTATGATGAGGGTTCAGTGATGTTCTGCACTGTGGGTAAAGCAATATAACATTAGGAAGAATTTTATTCCTATGTTCTTTTAGCAAAATAATAATTGCGAGTTTCCCCCTGTGCCCATGACCTATCTATTATTCTCAGGTTCTTGGCCATTTTAGCATTGTCAGAAATGGGTTCTAGCTCCTGACATGGGTTTTAAGTCTAATCAAAAAGTGTCTGATTACTGTTACAGTTATTGTTCTGTTGGTACAAGGAGACACCATAACCAAGGCAAATTATAAGAGAAAAGCATTTGACTAGGGGTTTGCTTACAGTTTCAGAGGGTAAGTCCATAACCATGATGATGGGGAGCAAATTGCCAGGCAGGCATGGCACTGGAGTAATAGCTGAGAATTTATAACCTGATCAGATACAACAGGCAGCAGAGAGGGGTGGGGGTGGGAGGGGCATTTGAAATCTCAAGGCCTATCCCAGAGGTACACCTCTTCTTATAGGTCACACCTACTCTAACAAGGCTACATACACCTTTTAAGCCTCACAAACAGTTCCATTCACTGGTGACTAAGCATTCAAATATATAAGCCTATGAGATCCATCCTCATTCAAACCAATAAGATGTAATCCATTCCTGGCACTGAAAGTTTTACTTGGTGTCGTAAGATGTCTTGATGGGGCATTGACTACTTTCAATAATGTTGTGACTTCATTTAAATAATATATATGTATATATATATATATATATATATATATATATATACATACTATGTATTCATATATAGTATGTATATTATATATAAGTAAACCTGCAACAGCGGCAGTTTTTCAAGTGGGTATATCAACCACACTCCAGGTCAGGTCACATGCTCAGGTGTCGTTGGCCGACACAAAACACAACTCCTTTTTTTCTGTGTGCATTTTTATTTCCTTTAGTACTTTGTTACTGATTTTTGTTTTCTTTTCTTTTTTGTTTTTGCTGTTGTTACGCCTGTTCTCATCTTCGTTTTTGAGAGAGCTAGAAAAAGAACTACAAATTAGGTGGCTGAGAAGGTGAAGGGGATCTGGGATGAGTTGAGGGAGGGGTGGAAAGAACATTATTAAAAGGTATTGTATGGAAATAATTTTTTTTAAATGGCAAGAATATAGCTCTATTTTGCACAGCATCAATTCTGAACTGTTTGGATGTTGCAGTGTTTATGGGTCACTTGGATTTGCTTTCTCAGAAAGGCCCACAGACTTTAGGTTTCTAATGGGCACTCTGTGATTCCTTAATTCTTCCTGATTCTTGATTCTGGCTCCTCCTCCAGTCTACAGTGGTGAATCTTCTGCTTCTTGTAGTCACAGTGAGTTACTGATCCCTTCTTTGCACAGTCTTGTGGGGATCTTGAAAATTCCTTGCTTGAGAAAAACCTTTCTCGAGGAGGGACATAGTATCCTGTTTGGTTTTCTAACTCTTAAACTGTTGTCTGTGCATTTCACAATTAATCCTTCTGGAACTTTATTTTTGGGTATGAGAAACGAGGACTTAATTCTATAGATTCACACAGCTTCCTTTGTTAAATGCACCATTTGGTCCCAAGCTGTTTCCTGCTGTTAGCCAGCTGTTTCTACTCCTGTGCAGACATGCACTTCCATAGCTGATACAACAACCTTGCTGTCTGGTAAGAAAATGCCCTTCTTTCAGGTTCATCACACATACCTTGTTGTATTTCACCCCCAAACACTTGTCAAGTCCCATAAGAGGGTCTTATATGGATTTGATTAAATGTATAGACAACTTTGAAAAAGGCTGAAATTATTACATTTCAAGTTGATCCCTGGCTCCTTGTTTGCATCTTTATTCTTGAATGTCATAGTTCCACAGTTTCCTTTCACTGCCCTGACCCTATGCTACTTTTTTCAACTTCCCTTTTAATTTTATGTGTATAAGTGTTTCCCCTGCATGCATGTGTGTCTATGTGCTATGTGTGTACAGGGTCCACAATTGTGTTGGGACCCCTGGAACTGTAATTACAGACAGTTTTGAGCCACCTTGTGGATGCTAGGAATTGAACCATGGTCCTCTGGGAGAGTAACCAATTCTCCTAATCTCTGAGTTCTCTCTCCAGTTCTGTAAAAGCTATTAATGCTCTGGTTACCTAAAAGATTAAGTTTCAGGACCAATGAGATGGCTCAGTTGGAAGTTATTTGTCAAAAAAACCTGATGACCCAAGTTTGATCCCTAGAACTCACTTTGTAGGAAGAAACAAACTCCCTGAAATTGTCTTCTAACCTCCACATACATGACATAGCATGTGCATACACACCTCACACACATGAATACTAAATAAAAAAGATTTTGAAAATTATGTGTTTTTTTATTTCCTGTTCTTTGGAATAGAATTGCAATGTCACATGTCTCAGGGTTTTCATTGCTGTGATGACATTATGACCAAGCAACTTGGGTAGAAAATGTTTATTTTAGATCACAGTCCCAATCACAGTCCATCACTGAGGGAACTCAAACAGGCAGGAGCCTCAAGAAAATCATTGATGCAGAGGCCATGGATGAATGCTGCTTACTGGCTTGTTTCTGATAACTTGCTCAGTCTCCGTTCTTAAAGCATCCAGGAACACTTGCCCAGTGATGGCTCCACCCACAGTGACTTGGGTCCTCCTACATCAGTCATCAATCAAGAAAATGCACCATTGGCTTACTTACAAGAGGATTTTCTTAATTGAGAGTCCCTTTTCCCAGATAACTCTGCTTGTGCAAGTTGACAAAGAAGCCACCAGTACATCACTGTTCGGAAAGCTTTAGCAGAGAAAGCATATAAGACTGGATAGTTAATTTGGGGAAAGACTTTTTTCTTCCAAAGAAAAACATACTCAGCTTCTTTGCTGTGACTGACTTACTTGCACCTTCTTTTTCCTCTTGGCTCAATCCAGAAAGCCTGTATTTTTTCAAAGAATGCAGCCATTTGCTTACATCCAAGCTTACTCTGCAAGTTGCTTTGGATTTCCTGCCATGTATCAGCTCTCTGCAAATTGCAAAATTTTGGCTTTGTAACTTCCTGCCTTTGTCATGATCATTGTTTCACAAACCAACCTTGGGTTTGTGGAGCTCTTCTCTTTGGTTTCTGTTTCATCCATTTGTGCTTCTTTCCTTCAGCTTTGGCCAGGAGGGACTGTTTTGCAATTATTTATCTATATTCCTAAGAGATGTTTGAATTTATCAGGTTTTTTTTTTTTTGGCTTTGTGTATGCATTTTAGGATAAGAGAAAGATGACTAAATTTTTAGACCCACTTTATATCTCTGGAGTTAGCCATGACATGATAGTTTTTTTTTTTTTTCTGTTCCTTTGATTTTTATTATAGATTCTTTTTTGTGTTACTTAAAATTGTGTTTCTTTATTTTGTATTGACTTCCAATTTACAGGCTTTCGGTGCTCAGTTTTGCTCTTGAGAACTAATGTTTGCCCCTCTGTATGACCAGTTCCTGCATTCAACAAGTACCGAGCACCTGTGTGACCAGGGATAGCTGCAAGTGCTTGAGTTACATCTGTGAACAAACTCAGCTCAGGAGTGTGTTTCCCCAGGTGCAGATTCTGTTGTGAATTCTTGGAAAATATCTCTCGTGTAATATAACGTAATAGAGTTCGTATTCTTTACTTGTTGGGTGCTCTTGCTCTATGTATGCTCACAAAGCTGAGATTGCTTAGTACTCACTTATATTTCTTAACTCATCTTTCAATCATAGCATAGCATAGCAACGTCTAAAGAGTTACGTTAAAAGTCCCTGCTGTGATTGTGGATTTATCTTACGCTTCTATTTCTAATTATCATTTAGAAGGCAAATCATTTGAAAAACAAGAAATAATGCTCAAATTAAGACATATGCTTTATCCCACTTTGTAGATAGGATAGATGGAGAATTCTAGGGTGAATTGTTGGATCGTTACTGTCTTTTTGCCTAACAGTCTCAAGTTATAAGTGACACACTAATCTCTTCTCATCCTTTGAGAAACGCCCTTTACCTGTGTCTAGCCACGTTACCAGGTTTCCTGCTCTTGAGTCAGAAGCACATTGCACCATAAGCTAGCCACTGCAGTACCGAGACATGCAGCCCAACTGAGTTCATGGACCTAGGGCTGACACACTTGCTTTGTCTACCTTGCTCTCCAGGGTGCCAAGTCAGGTTATACTACTGGGTTATTTCTGGCTAGCAGTTCATGAAAACATTTTTCTCCTGTGGCATTAACTCATCTTGAGATTTTCTATTTCTCTTTACTTTCCAGCGACTACATAAAACTCCATTCCTTTTTGTTTGAAAATATGTTTTATGCCCCCCTAGAGTTTAACATATTGTAAGTAAAAGTATAGTTTATTTAAAATATCATTAAGCTTCATGACTTGCCAGGATCATTGCTAGAAGGCATGTGAACTCACAATGAAGTAGGACACACATTTCTTCTGGAAGTATGCAATATAATACAGGGAAGGTCATGTTAGTAAGTAAATGTACAGAGCTCATGGGTGATGAAACAAGGGGGAAAGGACAGCTCACTTGGCCAAATGACAGGCAGTCAGGGAAGGCTTCACAGAGAAAGTGACACTTGAGTTGCATCTTGAAGTAGACACTGATGAAGAAAAGTGTTTTCACACACACACACACAGAGAGAGAGAGAGAGAGAGAGAGAGAGAGAGAGAGAGAGAGAGAGAGAGACGTTGATTTTTCATACATTGAGGTTTTTAAATAGACACGCACAATTGAGTTCCATGATGAATAGAAATACTGCAATCTCTGTGTCTATGCATGTGCATGTTCGTGCTTGTATGCACGTTTACAGATACATGTAGAGGCCAGGGGTCAAGAGTCAAGGTTAGGCATCTTCCTAAATTGTTCATTTTAATTTTTTGGAGCCATGATGTTTAATTGAGTACCTTTTATTTGTCTAGACTTGTTAGCAAGCACCAGGGATCCTCCTGTCTCTACCTTCCTGTGGTGCCCAGTTTTGTTACCTGGGTGCTGTGAATCTAATTACAGTTCTCACATTTGTTCACCAAGTAATTTACTGGCTGAGCTGAAAGCCAAAACCAATCAATTGTTGTTAATAAAATGATGTGCTCGAGAGATACCTTTCCTATTTTGACTCAGAGAGGGTAGGAACCCAGAAATGAAGCATAGAAAGCAGGTTCTAAAATGTTAGCACATTCTAGGCATGGTGACCTGTGATGGCTATTCTTAGTTGTAAATTTGAATACATCTGGAATTAACTACAACCCCAAACTGAAAGGCATATCTGTAAAAGATTTCAACTTAATTTGAATTGGAAAGATCTACTATCTATCTACCTACCTACCAACTGATCTATCTATCTATCTATCTATCTATCTATCTACCTATCTATACTTATCTATCTATATATTTTATATTTGAATTAAATCTTCCCTTTCCTCCCTCCTCCCAGTCTCTTCCTCCCATCTCCCCTCCTCCAATCCTCCTGTCTTCCCTTTCTCTCAGAAAATGGGAAGCCTCCCAAGGATACCAGCCCACTGTGTATAATACAGAATAGGCAGCTTGGTGTATTTCCTATCAAACAAGCTGAGCAGACCTGCTTGAACCCCTGATGTCCTGGACTTACATCTGGATCCAGTGAAGACAGACGTCAGTGACTTATCTATTTACCTTTCCCCTGCCCCTCTTCTAATATCTCAATGCCTGTATTCAGCTTGAAGAAGTTAATGAAGAGTCAGAGCCCCAATTCCCTGGGCTTGGGGACTGAGTAGGTTAATATTAGGCCGTCTTTCTAGGGAAAATTAATGGTTTTATTGGAACAGGGAGGAATAGTTAGAATTGATTACATAGCCCTAAGCTATTGGTAGAAATCTGTATAATTGTTACTAAGATGAAGTTATAATTTCTTAGTTGGTACAAAATTTATTTTGATACATATACAAGGGTTTCATTGGAACAATTTCTTCTATTCAAAATTGGTGGGTACAAGGCTTAGACCCTGTCCTTCTTTAATTTTTTTTAGTTGATCTGAGATGGTTAGTTTTTGAGTTAAGGGCCTATAACAAATTCAAGGCTCTGAGTTTATTGTTAGGGTGTTTTCTAGATTTTAATTAGAAATAGCTGAGAGGAGTTAATGAACAACAATCCAGATTGCTTTCCATAGATAGATAGTTGGTTTTCAAAAATGACAGAAGTCCACAGAATTGACATTACTAACATTTCTTTATTAAAGTTCATTTTGAGTAGAGACCTGTCTGTTCCTAACAGCTTCCCTGTCTTGGATTCTAAGAAGAGACTGAGCATCTCTGGAGTTACTCCAGTTGTGGTGAGACAGCCACTAGGCAAGAATTGCCTCTTTCCATCTACAGACAAAATACTGTCCAGAAAAAGGACACACTTGTAGAATAGTCGACTAATTATATCTGCCAAGACAGAATGATCAGCCCTTTAATATTCTGCATTATAGGTCTGTCAGATGATCCTGGGCCAGAAGGCTGAAGACCAGATGCTCCAATGTTTTGAAGTGTAGGGACTGACCAGGTGTTCAGTGGTCTCAATAAATTGGCTACGTTTTAGAAGCTATACTTTGTGCTTCCCATATTTTCAGTTAATGCAGTCATTCTGAATTTCTGACAGGTTGAAGACTTATAGTCTCATAGCCAACTCAGGCTATTCACTTTGAGAGAACAGATTTGGGAGGATGGTTTTCAGTTGACATTCATTCTAAAGCCAAGACATAAGCCAGGTACAGAACTATAGTTTTTTAAAGATAGGTAACAATGGTCTTTTTATTGACAATATATTGGACTGGGTATTAGGTCTATCTTGTACCTTAGTGTTGCAAATTGGTATTGTTTTGCTCTAATTATATTTTAAGAGAAATGTTTATTTTTATTCTAACAAGAAGGGTAATATGTAGCAGTATATTCCCCCGCCACCCCTGCTACATTTTACAATAAAGCTCGGTAATCTGGAGCTAACGTGGGAAGAGAGAAGGAGAGGAAGAGGGGAAAGAAGAGGAGGAGCTAATAGAGGGAGAGGAGCTGAGAGGAGAAGATGTAGCAGCCATGGAAAACCACTCTTGAGTCCAGAATGGTCCTGGGTAACAATTATATCTTAAGGCTAGATATTGGAAAACAACTCTAATTGTGTGGGCAAATTGTTAATTGAGCATTTTTAAATATATAAAGCCATTGGATAATCTTTAAGCATTAGAGTCTCATTTCTACTGTGTACTGCATGGATGGTGGGTATTGATTGTCTGGAGTTCACTCAAGCTTTGTGGAGACAGCGTGGTGGACTAGCTGATCTAGCCACCATGCTGGTGTCTCATGGGTGCCAGGGCCGGTACATCTGGCCAGTCTGAGCAGCAAGAACATGCCACAGCTAAGACCAAGCCAGATTGGGACATGCAATTTTAAATATTACCCTCAACAACACCTTGTGCTGAAAGTGTATGTATTATATAACAATATGAAAGAAAAAAGCTTTTGTTCTCTGCCTGCTTGTTCTCCCATGTTAGCAAGTCCATTCCCTCCCAGGCATTAGAGCCAACTTCTTTGATATTCCAGAGTAAAACTGAAGACTAGCTGAAACATCCAGCCTAATAAACTGAACAACTACTGGATTCCTGGACTTTTCATTTGCATCATTTAATCCATTGTTGGATTAGCTGGACTGCTGGGAGCAACCTTGCTTATACACTGAAGGCCTAAGTTAGCCATAGGCCTAAGTCCATACCTGCCTACTAACACAAAGTCTTGGTCTCTGTGGGAAAACACTAACCCTAGAACAGATAGCTATAGATCTTGTAGACAGGTAGCCTTGGTGGAAAACTACTAACCTAGATAAGAACAAGTAGTCATAAATCTTGTAGATAGGAAGCCCTGGTAGAAAAGTACCAGCCTAGATAAGAACAAAATAATCATAGATCTTGTGGACAGAAACATAGTGACCTGTTCCACCCTGCTTCTTCTATGAACTTTTCACCCAGCCAATACTCTGTTCTGGAAGACATCTGTACTCCCCTTGAGAACACCTATACTCCCCAAGATCAAAGAAGACCCTGTGTCATTGCCTTCCCCACATCCTGCCTCTGTGTATATAATCCCTGTGTGAAAAAAATTAAAATTGCAGTTTGATCAGACTCTAGACAAGTTGTGGTTCTTTGCGTACCCCTGTTCCCCCAGTTCTCTCTTCCAGGTCCCCCGGAACCCAGTTCAATGCTAGAAATCTCTCTCTCTCTCTCTCTCTCTCTCTCTCTCTCTCTCTCTCTCTCTCTCATTCTCTCTCTTTCTCTTAGTTTGGTGTTTTGTTTGTTTTCTTTCTTTTGCTGTTAAAAGACACCATGTTAATTCTTATAAAGAAGCATATTTAATTGGGGATATCTAACAATTTCAGAGGTTCAATCCATTACCATCATGGTGGGAAGCATGGCAGTGTGCAGGCAGACGTGGTGGAAGAGCCAAAAGTTCTGTCTTCATTGAAAGGCAGCAAGGAGGTCAGAATTCCACACTATGTGGAACTTGAGCATACTCCTATGCTCAAATGTCTGCTTACAGAATAACATACTTCATTCAACAAGGCCACATCTACTCCAAGAAAGAAAACCACACCTCCAACTAGTGACACTCCCTATCACCAAGCATTGAAACACATGAATCTGTGGAGGCCAAGCCTATTGTTACTCTAAAGAATCGTGACTAATATATGGCCCAGGCCTTTAATTCCAGCACTTGAGGGCAGAGGCAGATAGATCTTTTTGTGTTCAAATTCATCCTGGTCTACATAGCAAGTTCCAGGAAGTCAGGACTACATAGTAAGGCTGTCTGAAAGAAAAAAAGAAAGGCGGAGAGAGAGAGAGAGAGAGAGAGAGAGAGAGAGAGAGAGAGAGAGAGAGAGAACACCAGAGATTAGCACAAAGACACTAGACTCTCCTTGGAGATCCAGAACAATTCTAAATCTCAGTCTGTATCTTTCTGGGATACTGTAGTATTTCAAAATTTGAGATTTTGTTGAGATGGTGGAATCTACCAGGAAAATCCAACTCATCAATAATGCAAAGGAGTGGAACCTAATCCAAAGCAGACCAAAGAGAGGCCGTTGGTAAGCAGATACCAGGGGTAGAAGAGAGGCCGTTGGTAAGCAGATACCAGGGGTAGAAGAGCGAAGACCGTCAGGGGCCAGGCCACACAGGACATCATCATTAGAGCATTACCTGAGGACACAGAGAATGTCCCCATTCATGAAACCACATCTCTTCAAAATGCTTGTTTCTTATTTTCATTTCTTATTAAAATAACTTGATAAGGATTAAAGGATTATTGGAGTAATTAGTATAAAAACCAAGTGAGCTTAATTTTACTAAATTAAACTCTCCTCAGTATTAAATTTACACAACACAAAACATACCTAAGTACCTTAAAAACTGGTAAAATGGCATTGTATTGTATTTAAAACATGCCTTCCCAAGCAGAATAGCAGGTGCCACTCCCATTTATTTGAAAATCATTTAACAACATGGTGTGTTGGGAGCATAGCATGGAAGTCCTTTTGCCAAAGATCTCCAGAGAAAGCAGGAATGTTAAGCACACGATTGCCTTTCCAATGGGAAAGATGAAAAATGTATTCTTCTGTCCCACAAGCTGAGAATTGGATGTGATGAACAGCCTGGAGATCTGTTATGTGTTGAGCCATATCAAACTCCTACAACCAGGACTGGAAGTTGGTAATAATCTAAATGACTCTTAGAGCCAGAGGCTTCCCTAAACTTCTACATCCAGAACCAGAGGTAGCTTGTAGCCCAGATTATGTTTGCACTATTTGTATGACCAAGACCAGGCCAGATCCTTAAGGCCCATAAGTTACTTCAGGTAGTGTATCTCGGTAGCCCATCTTCTTGGAGGAAATTACACTACCCTGAGTTGAGTTTCAATGTAATTATGCTTCCTTGTTCAACAGAGATTGTATTACACCAGGACCCCCACCCCACCTCAAATTATACTGTGCTTAAATACACTGAGGATAAAACACCTTCTATTAGACTCTTTGAAGTCTGATTCAGATTGAAGTCAATCTATACTGGGTTTTCATTCTGATTTCTTTGTGTGGTTTGTTTTCCTATATGACACTTGCAGGGACACTCTCCTCTTAATTGTGCATATTAGTTTGTTATTAAAGATAATTGAGCTTTTGGGCTAAAAGCTCACAATATCCAAGTTTCAACTCACAGACCACATGAAGCTCATGAACAAGGAAGACCAAGGTGTAGGTGCATTTGCCCTTCTTAGAAGGGGTAAGAAAATACTCATGGGAGCAAATATGGAGACAAGGCATGGAACAGAAACTGAAGGAGGGGTCGTCCAGAGACTGCTCCGCCTGGGTAACCATCCCTTGTATAGTCACCAAAGGAAGACACAGATGTGGATGCCAAGAAGTGTATGCTGACAGGAGCCTGATATAGCTGTCTCCTTAGAGGTCTGCCAGAGTCTGACATATACAGAGGCGGATGCTCACAGCTAACCACTGAGCTGATCACGGGGTTCCCAATGGAGGAGAGAGAGAGAAGACTGAAGGAGCTAAAAGGGTTTGTGGCCCCATGAGGAGAGCAACAATACCAACCAACCAGAGCTCCCAGGGTCTAAATCACCAGCCTGGGAGCACATAGGGAGGGACCTATGGCTCCAGCTGTGTATGTAGTGGAGGATGACAGTGTCAGGCATAGGTGGGTGAGGAAGTTCTTGGTCCAGTGAAGGCTGGACACCACAGTGTGGGGGAAATCATGGGTGGGGAGGTGGGAGTGAGAGGGTGGATGAAAACATATCCTCATAGAAGCAGGAGGAGGGGAGATGGGATAGGGGGTTCCTGGGTTGGGGGGGGGGGAGGAAATTACATCTAAAATGTAAATAAAATATCTAATAACAAAAAATAAGAAGAAAAAAAGATAATTAAGTTTTAAAAACAAAACACCATTTGCTTTGAAAATCAAGCCAGGGTCAGTATCACTATCTAAAGTTCTTTAGAATAAAAAGAGGAAAAAGAAGGGAGGGAAGAAGGGAGGAAGGGAGGGGGGAAGAGAGGGAGGGAGGGGGGGAAGAGAGGGAAGGATGGGGGGAGGGAGGGAGGGAGACAGTTCTCAGCTGCCTTATTTGGAATTCATGGGAGGAAATATGACAGTTAATAAATAATAATACAACACTTGCCCAGATGCAGCACTGTGAAGCCAAGACCAATTCTCAAACACAAGGAAGCTAAAAGGTAGCTTCATGCTTATTGTGCTGAGAACAGTTTCAGGAACACCTAGGTGAGCACAAGAACACATAAGGCAGGGGGAGGAGGAGGTGGCTGGTGACCTAGCACTGATTTGCAGTGCCCTTCTAATATCGGGAGAAGATTGACGATTTCTGAGGAAAATAAAGGTCGTAAAGTGAAAAAGAAAACTTTAAAATCCCCATGTGTCACTGAATTTACTCTGTTTTCTCAAAAGACAAAGTAACTTTACAAAGGCTGGTTCCATTGCAAGAGACTGTTCACTCATTTTCCATCTCAGAAGTGAACAGAAAGTAGTTTACAGCTTCAGAATACTTAAATGATGCATAACTCATAATTCTGCTACAAACTTATCTCATTTGTTCCAATTAAATCAAAGTCGTTATATTACTGAGGGACAAAGTCAGTTCACTCTGGATATAAAGGACCATGTAAGACATCTTGGTAAAAGCTGACAGGAATGGAGAGCCCCTAGTGGACAGCTGCCCAGTTAGTTCATTCCTAGCCATTGGTGAAGACACTGTCAAGCATGGGGCCCTGGAATCTGCACAACGTTGCTGGTAAGAAATAAAAATAACAGGTCAGCCAAACTATGTATAAAAAGCCACAAGAAACCTACTTTATAAGCTAATTTTAAAAATAAAAGTAAAAATGTTTGAGCTGCTCCCAGAAGCCATAAACAATTTGGATTGTGCGCAGTGTGATGACTGCATTCAGACTAGAATCACTGGGGATGGTTCTGGGCATGTGAGAAGACCTGTCTTAATTGTGGGTTGGACCATTTGTGGGACAGGAGATCATCATGGGCCATATAGAGCATCCTTTCTGCTTCCTATCAGTGGATGCAATGGGACCAGTTAGCTCAGGCTCCCACTGCTGTGACTGTCTTGCCATGCTAGACTATAATGTGGACCTATGAGCTAGAAAAAAAACTTTCTCCCTTAAATTGTCATCGTCAGGCATTACTATTGTAACAGCAGAGACAATCAGGGCTTCTGTCACTTTGGTTAGAAAAGCCTATTTTTTCAATCAGTGATGGTTACTTTGAAGACTCATAACTGGTCCAAGTGCTGAGAGAAACTGAGTGGCAGAGCTGTGCTCTCAACAGGACACCACTTACACCCCTCAAAGGCTTGGGGACCACCACAGAGAGAATGCAAGAGCTGCAGAAAGGTATAGTGTGTCGTGAAATATTTTCTTCTCTGGAGTCTTGAACTCTCATCCCCTGTGAAAAATTGGTCCATCAACACTGCCTCGGGGAGGGGAGACAATTACAAGGCCATCTTCCCATGAGATTATTCACTTAATGGTTGCTGGTAGGAGGAAGACAATTTTCTTCAGTGGTCTAGCCACTGGTAAAGTTACCATGCTCCTGTATATAATCGTAATGGAATTCTGAGTCACAAAGACAAAGAAAGGGCAAATGATTAGGAGAGAATAGGGGGCCGGGGGTTACACAGGGCAAATATGAACCAAATATGCAGTATACATGCATGAAAACGTTAAACATGAAAAGCCCAGTAGCAGGGGTGAGCTACCTCTCCACAGGTCGTTGGCCAAAAAGGCCTCTGATATACATAAAAACAATACAGGTCATTGTCCCTGATACTGGTTGCATACCTTAGCTAGATGGTAAGACCCTATTACTGAACGCAATACATCCTTTGGTTGAAAGACATGCTGAAATCAAGTTGCACTTGAGCTTGAAGCTTCCTCCTGCTGGCGAAATTTTATGGTGCTGAGGGGCTCTGCAAGCTGCTAGCAGGGTACTGTCTATGTTCCTGTGTATGCCTGTGGTCGGCATTAACTTCAGTACTAACCTTCAGAGCAAGGTGTATCCAGTGTACAACAGTGTTGCGACTGTTGAGAACTGTTTTGAGATGAGACTAGCAACCTGATTCATATGCGTGGTGCTGCAAACCTAGTCAAATGCCATAGCTGGGTAGGACTTAGGCTTTCATGGGGAAGCCCTTGCTAACAGGACATGATGAAGCTGTCAGTTTGCTTCTGAGTATGATTATACCCATCGACTAACGCTGCTGTCAGCTAAGCTTCCTTTTGTCCTGGGCTGCAGTTACTACAGAAGCTCATATCAGGTTAGTTTGCAGAATAACGAGTGGGTGCTAAACTTTGAATAGGGTATCTACACCCCCCCCCCTTCCAAGGTTCAGGAACATGAAATGGGATGGGGCACAAAGACTATAGGAGACAGAGGAGGAGTACAATGTGGAACACTATCTTCAGGACCTAGCAAAGTTGCTGCAATCTTCAACTTTTGACGGTTGTCATCACTGATAGAACCCACACATGACTAGACCCATCAACAGTTTGCTATGGGGTGGGGTAGGAGGGCTCACAGGGCCCACCTCTCCCAGATTACTACTTACAGGCAATTAACAATTGCTAGGGGAGGGGCCTCATGGGGTCTCACCCATCCCTGAAGATCTACAGGCAGTTAATAGGCTGCCAAAGGGACAGTTTCTCCAGACTTTAGCCATTGGTAATCAATCCCTCGCTTATGTGCCTGCAAACCCATTACAACCCTAAATAATTCTGCTGGGACACAGACAGACACACACACACACACACACACACACACACAAACAAACAAACACACAGAGGCACAGATACAAACAAGACATTAAAGAAGAGGATTCTTTGGGAATAGAAAAAGGATCAGTGAGAGGGGACAAGAGAAGGCAATGGAGGGGTGAAAGTGACCCAAACATATTCGTGTATGAAAATGTCATAATGAAGCCCATATATCACTACACTAATACAAATGTAAATCCTGGAGTCCCCATCTTAGATCGGCCAAGTGAGAAGCTTGGCAAATTTTCAGATTTTCTGGGTACTTCTGATGGCCACTAGCTTGTGAATTAGCATATCAGAGCATCATTCTGCAAAGATGTCAGAATCGAAGTGCAGCTTTGTCAGAAAGTCAGTTCTAAGCTGGGTGGTGGTGCCACATGCCTTTAATCCTATCAGACTGAGGCAGTCAGTCTTGGACTTCCAGGCCAGACTGGTCTATAGTGCCAGAGTTATACACAGAGATTGCATAGAAAAACAAACGAATGAATGATCAAACAAATCTTAACAGCAAAAACAAAACAAAACAAGGCAAGTACGCTAGGTGTATGTGGGTGAACACAGCTAAACTGCCTTCCCTCTAAGCAGCAGAAGCAATAACACAAATACATGAACTATAATTTGGGGAATCTTTTACAACAAACTGTCTTTGGTGTAGTGCACGGGAAAAGCTGTCAGCAGCTCTGTAATCATACCAATACATATGTCCCTTGACGAAAGGACAAAGTAACGTGTGGCTCTGACCATAAACACTGTACGTTTTAGATGATTCCAGCCCCTACCGTCAGCAGTGCCCCGGGTTGTCATCCTTCTCGCTTCAGTGAGGGCTGTAAGATGATGCCGAGCGGCTCCCGGCCATCTGGCTACAGACGGGAATGTGCACAGCCACAGTGGGTGCACAGGACAGGAGCAGGCGGGACGGAGCAGCACTTGGTACAGTTTTCATGGATTTTTTATTTAACATATATAGTACATGTAAACAAGGGGCATAAAATTCATAAAAATACAACACTCCTGTGCAGGATCGCTTTATTACAGACACATCCTTTTGTTTTCTCCTTCGCGCTGCTGGCCTACTGCAACAGCACACGGCCGGGCATCTCAGGCATCTCTGAGGTTTATCTTTTAATGGACGCATTACCCAGCATTTTGTTTTTTAAATGTCACAATAATAACTATTCAGTTGCCTTCTGTCTTTCCTTCCTTTCCTCACACTAAAGCAAAAATATTTGTAAATGCTAAAAATATGCAAAATACTGCGCTTTAATACTGCATTGTCAGCTACATACAATCTATTACCACTCCATGTTGCCATAAAACCGGCGCGGTGCCGCCGCCGCCGCCGCCACCACCACCACCGCAGCCGCAGAGCACCGGCTGCTACTCCATGTGCTGGAGGCTAAGTATGCAGTGGCCCCCAAGGCCTCAGTTCCAAGCTGACTTGCCGAAAATACAAGCAGAGCTTGCTGGTGGAGTTACATTAAGACAGACTGTTACAAAAGGTTTCTGCAAAAAAACTAATTTAGACTACTTTTAATGTTTCCCAGCATGTGAACTGGCTCTAATAGTATTTTAATGTTTTGTTTCTCTGTACAGAATTTCCAATCATTACACATGAACTTATTATGAAGGGAATTGTTAGAGGGTAAGGACAGAAAATAATTTTAAAAAGATGATAAAAAAAAATCCTAAGTGCTGTATCCACACAGCAGCCATGTTGGGCTGCAGAATGGCCGTGTAGGGGGCAGGGCATGTGTCCCTCACACCCATGCCTGTCCCTTTCTTTACATTCCTCTGCATTACTACACCATCACTCAACACCCCTAAACCATGACCTCCAGCTGCTCCCCTATTTTCTGAGTTGGTAAAAGCTTATGAAATAAAACTAAGCATCAGATGAGGAAGCTTGGCCACAGTCTGCAACAGCAGGAATGGCAGTCCCCGGGCAGCTTCTGGGAGGGAGACCCTGGCTGGTGAGGCTGGCTCCTTACTAGGCCATACTCCTCAGTCGCAAGTGCTGTCTTTGCAGGTGACCAATGACCCCCAGACAAGCCTGTCCTTGGGCTCTGGGAGGAAGGCAGAAGAGAAGAGCTCTTCCGTGGCTGCCAGGAGTGGGCACCAGAAGCCATCCCTGAGGGTTCAGGTCTCAAGGACAGTCCACACTGAGGTTAGTCTGCCTGTGGTTAATAGAGAGAAGACTGTATAATTAAATGTGTAGTCAGCCATGGTCACAGTTTGTTTAGAATTTAAAACCTCGAAACCATTTCTTACAACAATGAAGATTATGGTTTTGAAGTATCTCATTTCACACAGATTAACTTCTAAGAAACAAAATTTGTATAAGAAATTCAAAGCATGTTTAGAAATTTTTCAAAAAAAAATCAAGGAAAAAATGGGGAAGACTGAACATACTCACTCCTCACACTGAATTTTTTTTTTGAGGCAAAATTATAAGGCTTAAGGCTTTGTCTTATTAAAGACAGGCAATTTTGAAAGCAAAATAAAAAACTATTCATTTACATTTTGACAGAAGTTACTTAGGCTTTATTTTATCTTAATAGTGAAAGTAAAATTAGCATAAACTACAGCCACCATAAGCTATGTCTCTGTGTGTGTCTGTGTGTGTGTGTGTGTGTCTGTGTGTGTATGTGTGTGTGTGTGTATCAAGCTATAGATGCATCATAGTTGGGGTTGTCCAAAATAGTTTTCCTAAAAGTGTGATTAATCATAAAAAATTTTTAAATGAATTAAAGGTATTAAAATATAATATTTGATTAATATTAAAAATGAGAAAAATATAGTTACTAATTTTTTAACCAAGAATAAGCACTTGCTTATCAACCTAAAGACAAGATAGCATTTATGTGGGAAAGAAACCAAGTCTGTGTAGGGAGAAACACAATATCACACGGCTGGAAAACTAAAGAAGCTGGTCCTCGCCACCACACCCCAGGAGTCTGGGTAGCAACAGGCAGGAAACATTGGATTTGCAAGGGCAACACAGAACAAAGAGAGCACCCGGAAGTGAGGTGAACAGGTGACCCGCACGCCAGCTACGCCTGGACCGAGAGCTGAGACAGCTAACAAGACCAGGAGTCACAGACTCACTGAAATGTTCAAATATAAGACCAGGAAGAAAATAGGAAGCAAGGGTGGTAACAGGCCCTCAACAGTCCAGAAGTGACTATAGTTTCATGTCATCTGTCGTGACCCATGATGTATTTCTCCACAGATGGCTTTGTTCACCGTAACACAAATATTTAAACCAAGTACAAGCATATACTACTCATTTGCATAGCAAATTTTAACAGGTGCACTGAAACAGTAACTAATCGATCTGGTGAAAGTCATTTTTACAACCAGACTAGCAAATTGACCAAATCAAATGTTTGCCATTTGAAAACAGCTACTCCAAGACTTTTAAAAGGTTTGTAATCTGAGTTAGTGGCAAAGCAGTAAAGCCATTACTGATGCGGTCTCTGGCAGGTGCACATGCAGTCACTGTCTGATAACTTCTAGGACTTTGTAAACACTGTTCTGGAACACCGTGGTAAAGTGAGGCTTGGAATCCTTCACCAAGATGTTACACAGGGGTGTTTTCCCAGCATTGTCCGGATCCTCCACATCCCAGATTTCAGGCATGCTGCACCCAGGCCTAGAGAAGTGAAGACACATGTTAAAGTCAATACACAATATCCAACTGCACACAGCACAGCAGTGTCTACACTTCTTGTTTCATCACACCTTTCCTACTTCCATTAATTGATGTAATTCTTAATCACACACTAGTTACCTTTACTTTTGTAAGCTGCCACAGCTTTTCTTTAGGATGATGGGAACACAGCATCAAGGAGTACAAGGAAGAGGCACAGGATACATGAGCTCAGGGACTGGATAAGACAGCTCAGATGCTGGTAAGCTCTGCCTCTGCTACTCATCAAGAATGTGCTGTCAGAGGTTTCCACTTGTTTAAGGGGGAAGACGCCCACAGCACTGGCTTCCCCTCAGAATGTGCAGACTGAGGGCAATCAGATACTTACAGCGCCAGGCTCAGACTACCAACGTGTTAGTATTAACAACTGTGAAATTTGCTTAGTTCATGGGGAAGGTGTGCCATCATACTCTAACATGAGTCAATTTAAAAGAAAGTCTTATTGTGATCGTATGGGAGGGGCACAGAAAAGAAACTACCAATATGGCTGCTACATTGTATGGTTATGGTTTTTATTGTAGGTAAAAGAGAAAAATACCTTGATCCCAGAGCAGAGACAGAAAGAAGCAGACTGGGAATGGCCAAAAGAGAGAAACTATCTAGAGACATTTGGAAGAGTCCAGAGCAGAGAGAGACAGAAGCAGGCTGGACATGGCCAGGGCTGTGTCAGAGAAGCGAGAATAGCAGGAGACAGGAGAGTGAGCTGGGACTGAGGTGCGAAGGCCAGTGTTAGCGACTTGTGAGAAGGTACAGCGAGAGACCGAGGTCCATCCTGGGTTGTGATATCCAATCACATGTGCATGCCAATGGACATATGTCTCCTCAGACAGGGGTAAAGAAAATGACTCCTGATGACACTTGTGGCTGATGGGAACCAGCTTCACAAGTTCCTGAGGAATGATGGATTTTATCTGGCCGTAAGGAATCCTCCTAGGGTCCAGTTTGAGCATTTCTGGGTATATGAACTGCCTGACACCTGACAAAGGTAAGCTTACTTCTTAGCTAAATGAAATGAAACTGTAAATACAATGTATTTTTTTTTTCTTTTTTTTCCATCCAAAATCAGGGTCTCACTATATGGCCTAGATTAGTCTGAAACATACAGTCTTTCTGCCTCAGAGTTTCAGGGTTTTGGATTCTCAATGTATGCCATCATGTCCAGCCATTAATATATTTTTATAAAGAAAAATATAAGTGGCTCTGCATGGTGTCACACATCTTTAATCCCTGCACTATGGAGGCAGAGGCAGGCACATCTCTGTGAGTTCAAGGCAAGCCTGGTCTACATACTGAACTCCAGGACGACCAGGACTGCATAGACGGACCCTGTCTCAAAAACAAAAAAAACCCTAGTATAAATAGGATTATTAAGTTATATTTGCCTAAATAACTCATCCAAATAATTTAAACATTTTAAACCAAGATCAGATTTACAGACAGAGTTGCTGTATTTTCATGTGGCTATTCTGTTTTTACTTGTTTTGGAAGAAAAGCCAGTGCTACTGGCACAGGATGGAGTAGGAGCATCTCAAGTTCAAGGCTAGCCTGAGCAAGTTACTGATCTGAAAACACACATGTGCACACAAAGAGGGGGGTGGGGGGAAAGGTCTGGGACAGCATGCCTGAATAGCATAGATGAGGCCTTCACGGTTAATCCTCACTCAGCATAAGTGAAAGGAAAAGGACAGGGAAAGTTAAAATTATATAGAATGGACCATGGCTGTTTTACCTTAATCTCTCTCTCTCTCTCCCTCCCTCCCCTCTCCCCTCTCCCTGTCTCCATGAGAAAACACTTATGAGACATCCAAGTTCCATTTAGACTTATCCTTTGTGACTATTCAGCCCAATATTCATCACTCAGCAGGTTACATGTCTAGTCCTTGAATATCATTTCTCAGAAGCACTGCTAATAAAACATCTATCCTACTGGAGCTTTGATCCGTGTTCTCTCTCATATAATACAAACAGGGACACTTCTGCTTTCACAAAACTAGGGACCTTATGGGACTTGTAACAGTAAAATTTAGTTATTTTTTTGCATCTTGGTACATGAAGACCCATTTGCTTCTCTTCAAAGCTGTTAGTTCTGATCTATGATTACTGAAGGACTCTCTCGTGGATGTACACTTTGGTCATTTCCCATTTTGCTGCCATAATGTAACACCACTACATTTTGGTGCCCGTCTCCCTTTTGTAACTTAAATATTCATTGTGTCCAAGACACCAAATTTTCATTTTGCATCCATCAGATTAACAGCCAGGAGCCTCCCAGTGATGTCCCCAAAGGGTTCCAGTGCACTTTCTGAACAGCCTCATTAACACCGGATGCACAGAGCTGAAGAACTAGAATCAAAAGGCTGGGCTTCTGGTTTCCACCTTTAAGGTTCTCACACAAACCAAGGCTGAACTGTTACCACACTTGGGATCATAGAAAACATGACAGCTAAAAATTCAATACCTACTCTGGGTTTTCCAGAGCTCAACCATGCTAAGCAAAATGAAGGGGCAAAGAGCTGCCTTGTGATCCCTGCCTGTCCCTGTTACTGGAGTTCTGCAAATCTCCCTTGGCACCAAACCCTATCTTTCAATAGCATTTTTAACACTGAACACAGTGGTGTATGTCCATAATCCTGGATCCCCAGAAGGCTGAATCAGAAGCATCAGTTAAGGCCAGTTCTGGGTCAAGTTTACACAACAGAGCAAACACACAACACATGTTATCAAAGAAAAAATGGGGTGGGGAAGCAAGCGGGAATGTGAATGATTTTCCCCTCAATTTAAGTATTTTAACTATATTCAAACCAATTTGGATAAGATAAGCTATTCTTTGAAATATAAAGAGAAAAAGAAAGAGAGAAAGAAGAAGGAAGAAAAGAAGAGAAAAGAAAAAAAAAGAGAAATGTAAAAGGTTATAAAAAACTCATCTATAATTACCAAATTAAAAATGAGTATATTTTAGTTTTGTCCACATGGTGATGTATCTGAGGAATGATCAAGCCATACCATTAAGCCCTTAGGAGATCATGCATGCTGCATAAGTGAGCATGTGCAGGCAGGCACACATGCACATACACAATCTCGCTCAGCACTAGACTTTCCTTCCTTTCTCTCCTGAGCTCAGCCTGCTTCCCCTGTTCTGACATACTTTTATTTTCCAGTATCTGCAGCAAGCTGCAGGTTGTCTCTGGCCAACCTAACTGATGCAGACTGAAGGCAGAAACGAATAAGAGAAAAGAAAACCCAATTACTGGATGACCACCTCTCAAAAAACTCAGTTCTTCTGGTACATGTAAAATAGGAATAAAACCTGCCCCCTTCTCCCTGTCCACTGGTCTGTGGCTTCTGTTATAGCTGTCTTTGTGTCTTGAGTCAAACTGACACAAACTACAGTTGTCAGAGAGAAAGGGGCCTCAGTGGAGGAAATGTCTCCATGAGATCCATCTGGAAGGCATTTTTTCAATTAGTGATCAACAGGGGAGGTGGTGGTGCCATCCATCCCTGCCCTGATGGTCCTGAGTTCCAGACAGAAAGGAGCCTGTGAAAGCCCAGGGGAAGCAAGTCAGTAAGCAGCACTGCTTCCATGGCTTCTGCATCAGCTCCTGCCTCCAGGTTCCTGCCCTGCCTTCAGAATTCCTGTCCTGTCTTACTTTGGGAATGAACAGCAATATGGAAGTGTAAGCGGACACCCTTTCTTCCTAACTTGTTTTTAGTCACAGTGTTTTTGTCACAGCAAGAGAAACCCTGACTAAGACAGCTTCCCTTTGGGAACACAAAGGAAGCATAGCTTTTGACTGCTCGTGGACCTGCCCAAGGTTCCTGAGGGTCTGCCTTCAGTCGCTTGGGCTCTCACAGGAACAGTAATGGGAAGCAGGCAAGACAGTGCCACCTCTTGGATTCCCCCTCCCACTCCTGATGAAACCAGCATCCAAGGCTGTTGAGTCCATCTCCGGATGGCAGAGGTTCGGTGTGCTCCCTCTCTGCCACAGCCTGAGTGCCCAAGTGATCCAAAGCAGTTAAACAGGGCTGCTCTTGCTCGGAATGGGAACATTTACTGCTTTGTATCAGTAGTTCTGAACCTTCCTAATGTTGCAATCCTTTAATACAATTCTTTCATGTTGTGGGCTAACTCTCAATCACAAAAATATAGTTTCATTGCTACTTCAAAACTATAATTTTGGTACTGTCTATGAATGTAATGTAATATCTGTTTCCCAATGGTTTCAGGTGACTCCTGTGAAAGGGTCATTCGACCCCCAAAAGTGGTTGCAACCCACAGGCTGAGAACCACTGCCCTATATCTTCTGTGTCCTCTATGTCCGAACCATGCACATAAAACCAGTTCTCTGTGTACCAAAGGATGGCACCACCAGAGTTGTGCAAACCCACAACTGCTCCATCAGACTGCAGAACACAAAGCTTTGGCAACTTGGTCATATTCAAAAATGTCACTCAAAAGACTAGAAGACAAAGATGAATCCTGGGTCAATTTTCATCAATGTGAAGAAAGTTATGCAATTTTGTCTGTTCCAGGACCTCATGTTTCTTAAGGGGGAAGCACAAGAGATAAAGACTCCAACTTCACAGAAGGTATCAAGGTGCGGAGCTGTTGCAAATGCTCACCCAGCACTGCCTTCTACGTGTTCTCATATACTTAGACACTTGGATTCTGTACAATGTACAGAACAGAGATAATTGGTGAGTATGTGATTCTTATTATATTACATCACTACAAGCATTTAAGATTTTCCTTTATGTGAGGGAATGTTTTGCATGAGACATGTATGTACATTACATAAGTGCCTAATGCCTGTGGAGGCCGGGAGAGTGCGTTAGATCCTCTAGAACTGCAGTTACAGATAGTTGGAGCAGGCTCAAGGGTGCTGGGAAATGAAACCTAAGTTATTGCAGGAGTAGCCTGTGCATTGATGCTAAGCACCTCTCCTTGACATGGTTGTAAGCATTTAAGACATGTTCTATTCAATAACAGCAATAACAGTTTTATAAATGATGAATTTCAAGTTACTGGAACCTACTCATTGGAGGCTTCCATAATTAGTAACTATGTTAGGTTTGTAGACAAAGCTATGTAGATGCTATGTCATACAACTGTTCTTCATTCATGAAGTTTATGTAAACAGTTTCTCTTAATGCCCTGTAGTATCACTGAAGAAAACAGACCGACCAGATAAAGCAGTCCCCCGAAGGCTTCAGTAAGAGTTCTGACGTAAAATATACAATGTCCTCAACCTTGGTGAAACCATCAAGCCCTATGCTCCCCACTTAGGGGACACTTTGGTTCTGGCATTGCAGGACAATGTCCTCCATTGTCTATTGTATCAGCATTGCTGGGCTCTGTTTGGTTTGTTTTGGGGCCAAGTCTTGCTATGCAATCCAGGCTATTCTCAAAGTCCACATGTAACTCAAATTTGTAATTTCCCCTCGGCATGCTGAGTGCTGGGATACCAGGTGTGTGTCCAGCCCTGGGTAAAGCCTTGTTATATTCCATTTTGAAATCTATTCTGTCATTGTAGCTAAGCTAAAATCAGTGAACTTCTTCATGAAACAAACTCTCAAACTATAACTTAGGAGGATGTAGGTAAAGCAAGAAAGGAGAGTTTCACTTGAAGTGATATTACCAGACCATCATACCAGCCCCAGGCCTTGTCAGGTTGTGTGGATTCAGTGTGACAGTCCTTAGTTGTTGTTGGACCTACTGTAGCACAGCCAGACTCTCATTACTTGGTTTCAGAGCCCTAATTTTTGGAAAGATAATACACTCAGTCCTAACTAAAGTGTTGAAACAAAATCAAACGCAAATAAGAACAATTTGGGAGTTATCAATCAATCCAAATATAGTCACTTTAAGGTAATATATACATGCATATCACTGTTAAAGTATATTTCTATAATGAGCAAAAAGGTCTAATTCAAATGATGTACAGAGTTCATTAATACTTTTGAAATGTTTTACTTACATATATCATATATATATATATATCATATCTATCATACATACAGAACACTTTCCATGGGTCTAAGCTAACTTCTCGCTTTTAAGATCTAAACTATGAATTGTGTGAAATACTTACTTGGATCTTCTGATGCACCATGACTCTTCCAGAATGTAGTAATTCACTTTTAATTTCATCAATTCCTCTTCACATCCTCAGGTGCTTTCGGCTATACATGAATATACTATTTTGTTCTGGCTCTTGAAGAAAAAAGTAAGTAGGCCAATCTTTCAAAATTAAAAGGAACACAGTCAGTGTTATATAGAAGCAAGCATGGGATCGGGGACTAGCACACTCCAGAGAAGACAGAAGGTGGAAAGGCCTTGGAGGAGCTGGTAAGGTGCCTGGGGAGACTCACAACAAGAAAGCAGACATAGCCCAGGGTTCTGGGAAACGGGCTTGGCTCTAAAGAACACCCACATTTCCAACTTTATGTTGCCTTTTGCTCTATTGCTTTTGCCTATAATGCCAGCAACCCTGTGTGCAGACAGGATGAGAGCAAACACACAAGCACAAGTTGGAGAGGTAGCTGATCAACCATTTACAACTCTCCACTGATTTCTAGATTTAAGAAAAACTTACTCTACAAAATTGCTTTGGAAATTTGCACTGAAATTGTCTTTTTAATGAAAAAGCTTTTTATTTATAAAATGTACATCCCATTGTTATGTAAACAATATACTAATAGTGTTCATCTGATCATTTGGGAAATGACTGCTTTATCTCCTCTGCAAAGTACATCTATATTAAATCTATCACCTCTTCCAAGAGAATAGAATGCATGGTTTATGGGGGAAAACAAGTAAGTCTTATATGACCACAAAAAAATATTTAAGTTCATTATAGCAAACAATATAATAAAAGCAGAAGAAGAAATCTCCCTGAATGAATCTCTTCCAACTGGACTCCTCAAATTTCAAGAAAAAAAAAAAAAAATCCAGCAAAGAGGAGGCTTTACTACAAACCTTAAACTGGTGAATGTGGGGCAACTGAGAGTGATAGCATAGCACTAAGGAACCGGCGACCTTGGACCAATTGATAGGAGTTCTTTTGTTTGCCCAACAGAAAGCCATAACCAAAGATAACAGTGTCCACTGCACATGGAGCCTCAATAGCTTGGCTTCTAGCCCAGCCACTCCTTCCATGAATGACTCTGAAATAACCCTGTTGACCCTATCTTCTCAGAAACCTCTTTTCCTGC
The DNA here is from genome assembly GCF_011762505.2 of Arvicanthis niloticus. Classification (NCBI taxonomy): domain Eukaryota; kingdom Metazoa; phylum Chordata; class Mammalia; order Rodentia; family Muridae; genus Arvicanthis; species Arvicanthis niloticus. Next base: position 83,989,078 of record NC_047665.1, on the reverse strand, counting down.
TGGGACCCTCACTCGCTGTCTAACTGTGTGAGACTTGTCCTTCCCATCATGCACCTGTGCACTAACCTTAGACCTGCATCTTCATAATGTGGGTGGTTCACAACGGGTCGGAGAGCAGAGAGCTTCACACTTGCCATGGTGGGCATGGCACCTGCAAACACTGCATCTGAAAGCAGTTATATGGTCTCAGGAACATGCTAAACAAGCATCAGCAGGAATTGCTCTCCGGATAGCCCAGCCATTTCACAACTAACAGAGCTGGCTGAAGCCCAGGGAGGTTCACAAGTTAAAGGTTCAAGTGTAACAGCAGAATGAAGCCAGTGGCTGACAGAGACAGTCTACAGCCAAGCTTGAATGACAGGGTGGGTCAGCGCTGAGGAGAAGTATCACCATCCTGTTCTTCCTTTCCTTCCTAATATGTGGAGAGCACTCTCCAGCTGATTAAGAAAGTTTCACAGCACCAAGCACTTCCCACTGGGACAGCAAGTTTCCATGGGGACACATGGATTAAAGGGCCATGAGTCACCGGTGAGGGAATGGGAGGGCCAATACTGAAATACCATCAAGGAAGAATACAACAAAATCTGCTAAATGTAGAACTTACAAGTTTGGAAAACTTTTATAAATTTAAATTTATATAAAAATAACAAACTAACTCACTAAGGTATGTACAGCATTCCTCACTTAAACCACGTAGCCAATAGTGGTAACTCCTCTAAAAGTCTTCAGGTAGGATTTTGAGGTAACATGAAATTATGGTGGAAAGAGAATCCTAGCTAGATTAAAACGCAGCAGGGCTTTCTTGTTATTTACCTGGTTTCGTGCTGTATCTGATCCATTCTATGAGCTCCTCTTGTGGTAAATTGCTGAACTCCCCTACGATGTTCCACTGGGTTTGCAGGTTTATAGAACCTTGAATAGACATTGCTGCTAATACAGCAAAGACAACAGCACCAGGATGCACTTTGCCAAAGAGCCATCCAAACAGCTGAAATTCAAGAAAAAACCTCAGGACTGTCAGTACAAAGCAATGTGTAACCAGCAAGATGACCCTCCTGAGGAAGAACTCAACCTGTGCTGTGGACTGTGACACATGTGACTGTTTAAAGTAGAATTTCATTATTATCACTGTGGGTGTGTGAGAGGTTAGAGGACAACTGTGGGTCAGTTCTCTCTTCGACCTCATGTGAACTGCAGGGACTGAACTCAGGTGCCCATTTGGAGTAGCACAGTGCCTTTACCCACTGAGCCATCTTGGCGACCAATAAATAATATTTCAACAATGATATTCAGTACAAAAACTATGTAGCCAAGAGACACAGCTTCAAAAGCACGTCAAAAAGAGCCAGGTCACCTGCGGATTACAAGGTTAAAATAAAAACGACAGCCCATTCATAAAACTTGTTGATTCAGAGTAGGCTAGAAAACTAAGCTCACTGACTCAGCACTTGCTATGGGCCTGGGTTTGATCTCCATGTACGACAGCAGGAGCAAACTTAACTCAATGCAGAGTCCTGAGTGTGCAGCACAGTGTAGACCTGTTACCTGCCCCATCGTGGGGTGGGAGTAAGATGGAGGACTTGACCAAAGCTGTTTCCTGTCCATCCAGCCTACCGGAGGAGAATGGGAGAACCGTGTGGGGCATATTAAACACAGCTGGCGCACTGTGACAGCAGCTACACACAACGTCCACATTCAGAACAGAACCGTCCTCCCCTCCGTCCCACTGTCCTTTTCCTCAGGCATCCCCTGCCTGATTTCCGAGGAACAGATACACATTTGGATTTTCCACACCTAGAATTGAGAGCTCGTGCTTAGTAAACATTTGTTACAGTTGATTGAGGTGATGTTGCACTTTGCTGACTGACTAATGAGTCAGCCACACTACAGAGGAGCAAAAGTTCTGAATATAACTACATGATAAATAAGAGTAAATCGTCAAGGATGATTATAGAGCAAATCCAGGGAATGCATGTACAAATGTACACTCAAGGGAAAACATCTTAAAGCTTGATTCTGAATAAAAGAATACAATTTGAAAGCTAACTTCAAATTCACTTTTAGAAATTATGTTGCTGAGTGGTAGAGGCACATGCCTTTAAACCCAAGTCTCAAGAGGCAGAGGCAAGCATATATACTGGGTTCAAGGCCAGCCCGGTCTACAGAGCAAGTTCCAGGACAGCCAGGAATAGATACATAGAGGAACTTTTCCTTGAAAAACCAAAAACTACCTCCCCAATAATAATAATAATATCAATGCAAATATGTGATAGAATAAACAATTCCTCTAACAGTTAGTTGTCCTTTCTATCAGCACCTGTAGCGGATTGCTGATGAACCCAGTCTGCACTGATGTGGTATCTGCTGTTTGCCAGGATAGTTTTTACAGGGTAGAAGAGCAGACATGGATCAGTCTGATCCACTAGGCTATAGGAAGTTGTATAAGGAAGCAAAGAGAAGAACTTCAGGATTAAGAAATTACAGCCCGCCGGCCAGTACTACTTGGTCGCCAAGACTGGGCTAGAACTCACTCTCATCAAGTTACCTGTCTGGAGCAGATCAAGGATGCCATAACACACATGTGTGGTGTGAGGAAGAGCTTCAGTCTCATGATCAGAACACCAAGGGCTGTGTATGCCAATAGCTGCAGAGCATGGTAAACCAACTGATGGGAAGAAAAAGGAGCGTTCATCTCTACCATTTGTGAAGGCAAGGCATTGTTAGTCAGGGCATGCAGAAATGATTTCTTAAATGACTCTTTCTATGGAATATTTTTATCAATTCTTAGGGAATTTCAAACAAGGCATCTGAACATAATCATTCCCTACATTTCCCCCCAACTCCAGAGCCTCAGAGCCACACCCCAAACTCTTCACATCCTCTTAACTTTGTGTCCTCCTTAAAGACAATAATAGCTCAGATTCCAATTTGTGCTATGTATACAGGCACACATTCTCCCTCTCTTCTTCTCCCTTTCTCCCTCCCTCCCTCGCTCCCCCACTTTCTCATGGGTTTAGATCATCCACTGGAGCATTTAAGACCTACCGGGGGCCACATCGTTAAAAGAAAACTGATACTCCCTCCTGCCGAAGCCATCAGCAATCAATAGGTCCTCTCCTCAGTCTGGGGAGAGGCTCATAAGCACTGGCCCCATCCATGCTAGAATGTGAACTGGCTTGTGGTCCGCAGGTGTTGTGTAAGCAAAGCCTGCTGTGAGTTCACTTGTGGCACTCCTGTGTACAGAAGGTGCTGCAGTTGTCCCTGACCCCAGCTTGGTAGCAGAAGGGATCACAGAGATGCCACATGTGTGGCCGAGCACCCTTCTTACGCACTCTCTACACTTTGGTGAGAACTCTCTATCTAAAGGCATGAAGAAACTGTTAACATGGGCTATCAGGCTGGACCATTTTATCAGAGCCACACAGTCAAGCATTTGTGCAACTGCATTCAAGTCAAGTTTGCAGTTAACACAGTCTCATTTTGGGTCTACCTTAAATCTACCTTGTTTTTTGCCATGGGCAGGGGAATGGAGGCCACTGCTTCCAAACCACAGTGCTCTAACCCTGCGCTGTGTGAAGCCAGCTGATCTCTGGCAAGTGGGAAAAGCAGCCAATCACATCTCTGAAGCTTCTGGACAAGGTGTAGAAAAATGTGGCATTCTAGCACACAAGGATTCTTCAAATACAAATACTTGCCTCAATGGGCTCCAGAAACTAACCGCTGTTACTGTAGGGACTCACTCACTCACTGACCAAACGTGTTTATCAGTTCAGCCAATCAGCTTGCTCATTCCCACAAAAAAAAATACATATCCAAGAATTCTGAAGATAAATGACAAGAACCAATAAATCTAGATACCAGGACTACAAACCAAAGAATGAATGCACACTCGCGCGTGCACACACACACACATACACAGGCACAGCGTATATTAAGTAAAGTCATGGTAATGTTAAATATTTACCTCTCCGTGCTCAAGTTGTTGTTTTCTGAAATGAAAGAAAAGATGACTCACTACTGATGTACTCCAATTACGTTCTCTTTTATCTACAAATACAAGCTTTTACAACTCATTTAGTACTCCTCTCAAGACACAGATATGTAAATCAAAACTAAAAATTGTATCCCACTGCTAGTATACAATCATTTAAGATAGTTTATCTTTAAAATGGCAGTGTGCATCTGACTAGGTATGCATTTACTATGCCAATAATCACACGGTATACACAGCAGGTCGCTTAAGGCACAACGTGAAGAACTCTGAAGCCTTCAGAGCCCATGCCTGCTTCCTCCCCTAGTGAATGAACCCTGAGCTCTGAACTACTGCAGCACCAGAGATGACAGGGACACAGAAGTTGTGTGCAGTCTTCTCAGCACCAGGTGGTCAACATTCAAACAGGCCCAACATCTGCCCTCAGCTTTGCTTGAATGTTCTCTTTCTGGATACTGTGCTTAGAGACTGACAAGTCCTGCCCTCATCTTTCCCTGTTGACCATCAATTCCTACAGTAACAGGAAGAGCATTGAGAGAAAGGACCAGCCATCTCTCAACTCCTTTGCTCCAAAGTCTAAAGTAGATGAGGTTCCTCTGCAATTAATACGGACTCTCAATCCATCAGCTTCAATGTTCCTCCTCCAGTGACCCCACTTCTCACCCTGGACAGCTACCTCCTCTCTTGTTCTCCCTTGATTGCAGTGACCTGGTCACAAGCTAACTGACCCCTAAAGCCACCAGAGAGGCTTGTCTCCTACCCAGTGTCCACTCCATAGCCACACCCATCCCGCTGCCCTTTTGAGAGAAGACAGATTCACATTGTTATCTTGTTTATCACTTTACTTGCCCTCTCTCACTGACTAGGACATGCAAGAGTTCAGAGTATGATCTAGTCATTCATTTACTCAAGTTCACAGAGTACTAAACACCTAGGGGATAGAGAAGTAACAAGATAGAAAAGTGCTGGGAGCCGACTTTTGGCAGAAAGTGGCTGTCAGCTTTACAGCCATCTTGACCCAGGCATCCTGACATGAGACTTGTATTACAATAGCCTACAACAGCTTGAGCACACTCTGATAACATCTTGCCTTGGATACCCAGGACTTTCCTTGGGTGTGTGAGATTAAAGGTGTGTGAGATTAAAGGTGTATGAGATTAAAGGTGTGTGACTTAAGAGTGTGACCTAGAGATCAGATTTAGAGACAAGACCTAAGGGCATGATTAAAGGTGTGACTTAGAGGCATGGCTTAGAAGTGAGACATATAAAAGACAGAGGCAGAAGAAAAAGAGAATCAGACACTTTAGAGAGAATGAGACACTTAGGAGACACTTCAGAGAGTACAACTTGGAGTAGGAATTAGGCATTAGGTAGCAGGCACTTGGAAGAGAACTTGGAAGAAGTAACTTGGAACTTGGAGGCACTAGGAACTAGGGACTAGGAACTAGGAACTTAGGACTTAAGACTTGGACTAAGAAGAGAGACTGAAGAATAAACGGGATAGAATCACACTCTGGTCTCCATTCTTCGAGTCCATCCTCACTCTCTCTTGCTGAACCCCGACCCTCGAACTGGAGTAGCAGCTTGGGCCAGGATACAGTGGCCGCCCAAACGCAGGCAGCCCGGGCCTCAACATTTTGCTTGGGCCTCGACAGAAAAGCACACTTCTCTCGGGGTTTATATATAAGTCAATGGCAAAGAAGGTAAATAAGCAATTGTCTCCCAGCAACTGGAGCTGTGGAAAACAGGAAATGGTGTAACATCAGGACATGAGTACCTAGAAAGGCTCACCACTGAGTGGTATCTGAGCGGGTTAGAGGGGGGAGACTGGAAGACCCTGTGGGCAAAGCGCAGACAGTGTAGTAGGTCCTGCTAAGCCAGCCACGAAGACAGTATACTCGGAGAGGAGGAAAAGCAGAGAAACACTAAGAGAGGGGTCATGGAGAGGAGGTAAGGGGTCAGAGGGTGCAAGGTCCTGGACACCAAGATGAGGACTGGGATGTAGTAGAGTTTGAGTGATTTGAAGGACTAAAGAGAACAAGCATATGGTGTGTTCTGCCTTCTGCTGGAAATGCTTGCATCTGGAGACAGGGGCAGTTAGGCAGTGGCAGGAAGTGGTAATCCATGGAGACAGTGCTGACAGGACACAGTGAGAGCAGGCAAGGGTAGTCAAAGTTTAGATAGCATTCTAAATATGACAATGGCAAGATCTGCATACTGTTAGGATATGGACCTAAAAGCAGAATCAAAGACTATGGGTTCTGAAATAAACCATGAGGAAAAAGGAGGTGTCAGATAGAAAAGATGGATTGGGAAGCTTTCTGACAAAGGGAGCACTAAGAGATTCAGAGTTGTTCCCAAGACTTGAACACAGATGAACATCTGTATCAGTAATCCTTTTTCCCCAACCTGGGCAGAACATAAACTGATTTGCGAATCTAATCTCAAAAATATGTATATACATTGATTTTATCAAATACACAAACCAAGTATGAAGGAGGTGGGGGGTCCCTTCATTCCAAACAAAAACTCAGACATCATTTCTGAGCACACACAGTTGCTAACATGCTACAATCATTTGCCATCCCCATGGACAGCAAGGAAGGCCAATCCCAGCACCCCTACCAGCAAGACTGCATTCAGGATGATCTCAGAGATGATGTGGTTTCTACTTGAAGCCATGACTGCCCTCCTTTACCTCCAGGTCCATGAATAAAGTAGTTAATGGTGATCACATCCAAATGAAAGCATACCTCTTTCTCGTCCCCTCTCTATTTATAATGACTTTTTTCTTATGGGAAATGAAATATCAGCAAGCTGATCCATTTCCACAAGAGAGTTTGGACCCCAGTGACCTGAAAGCCAACAGAACTCTTGTTTTCTGGAATTAGTTAAGTTATTCTCGAAGAGGCAGTCGTAAGTTTTCTGATTCTTTTCCAGAATTGCCTGCTACACTTCAAACTTTGAAACTGCTTCTCCAAATTCTTTGAGCAAAGCAAAACAAAACAAAACAACACAACAACAATAACAACAACAACAAAACAAACCACTGCCTCAAATGAAGAGAAAATCTGGCATCATAAACCAGAGTCACTTCCCCTTTCCTGCCTTTCCACACAGTACAAGCAAGGCACAGTTACAGACAACTATTTCTAAGTAATATATAAGATGTTAGCAGAGCTCTGAAGGTCAAAGAATAGTGTAAAGGTGAGAATACTCAAGTTACAAAAGAAAATGCAGACACATAACTTACAGTTCCTGTGTGTGTGTACGTGTACTATTTAGCTTTTCAAAAAAAAAAAAAATCCAATGCTGTATGCTCGAACTATTCCCACTTTATACCAGAACCATAATTTTATTCTATACTGATACATACATCCGTGGCCATGTTAACTTTCCGCATTACATACAGTACCATGCTAAGTACCCTTGATCTCCATATCCATCTATGTGAACTCTTCCACAGGACGGACCTGCACTGGGGTAACTGCTGGGTTGAAGAGCAGGCCCACTGTGTGTTTCTTTTGCACAGCCAACTTTTTCTTCCAGCTGTGCAAGCCCTGGTTACTACCAATTCTTACTAATATGGTAAGTAGAAAGACTTTCGTTTTATCCAAAATGTCTTCACCACAGGACTGTAGGCCTTTCTGAGCCTCTATGCGTCATTCGTAAATACTCACCCTTTCAACGACTACTCTTCTCTATTGGCTGTGTGCTGATAGGGAGTGCAGGCACAGGCTATGGATAAGGGTTATCAGTCCTGAGTCACAAACCACAGATATGTCTGTAACTATCCTCTCAACCGTGCTCCTAGCATCTTTTATCCAACTGAAGTTCTTCTGTTGGAAGTTGTCAACCTTCCCAGCATTTAAGTCTTGTATCCTTTGAAAAGGCCTTTCACTTCTTTAATTACAAGTAAATTCTCTTTGTCAACTTCCAGGTCCAGTTGGTTCCCTGTGTTTTAATATTGCTTCTTAGGGAAGTTGAGTAAAAGGTGAGCAATAGATACAGTTTTATATTTTTCTGTTTATTTCTCAAATGGTTTCCAAACAGAATAACTGATTTTCTCTGCTGAACTGGCAAAGCTGTTTCCCTCCAGGAAAGAGGGTAAAGAGGGCATGGTCAGACTTCTCTGCATGAGATCTGAAGAATGAATGCAGAGCCCAGGATCCTCCACAGGGAGGGGAATGGTGACAGCTGAGAGCATCTCTTCTAAAGGGCTGAGTGTAAAATACGCAAGTATAGAAGTGTGCAGTGTAGCACGTATTCAATACATGGAAGGACAGTAAGAGCATACTTACCTTGTATGTGTCTGTTGTTGAGCCATGACACCCCGCATATCATTAATAATCTGTAAATGGATTTTTAAAGACTTTAGAAAAGCTGTTACAAAAAAAATAAATGTTAAGATTCTTAATATAAATATGAGAAATATGAAGATATGAGACCACTCAGAAAATAATAATTTCAACATTATCTTGTACTAGCACAGTCCTTGATTTTGTTTAATAGTCACCAATCCTATTAGGAAAATTCCAATACCCCATTTAGGATGTGACCACCAGGCTCAGACGATGCAATGGATGCAATGGTCTCCCTGGGGGGTGGAGGGGCAAACATTAAGAAGCGCAGCTGGTCCTGACATTCATTCCTGCTCCTCCCCCACATGAGGTGATAGCAATGCCTCCATTAATCAGGCACACAGAACCACAGACCTGGCTCAGACACCAACCTGTTAAAATCCTATCTCCAGAATGAACATCCCTACAGTCATCTTGCACACACCTTAGTTTATGCCCTGGAAGAACTACAGAGCTGCTGCCTCAGTCTCTAACATCTTTCTGATTGACCTATGCATTTCTGGTCTAAAGTCCTATCTCCAGAATTTACCACTGATTACCAGATTTCTCAGGCACCAAAATATAGTTACATTTTCCAAGTGGTAGGCTTTTAAATATTTGAAAATAATTATCCACTTTCTATTTGAATCTCGTGTTCTCTAAATGGTGGAGCTTCATTCACCTGACCTACTATATTCCATCACATCCTACCATCAAAGCTGCAGTCTTGTTCATTTTAATGAGCACTGTCTCACCTCACTGTGCAGCTCTACCTGGCCTAGAACCCACAGACATCCACCTGCGTCTGCCTCTCAGGTATGAAGATTAAAGGCATGTGCCAGCACACCTGACCACTGTAGTCTCTGAATAGGT